>NW_019417080.1:169471-196464 GCF_000390285.2 Anoplophora glabripennis
GCAGTGTTGCCAGATGAAAAAAAATATATATGGTATCCGACACTTGAAAAAAATGGTATTTTGCTGACAAATATGGTATCTTGATAACACTAAAATAACAAGGTTTTACACAATCAATAAGTAAAAAACAACAGTACTATTGAATTTGTATTTTAAACCATGTATTTAAGCAACAAAAAACGGGTCTATTCTGCAACGCTTTTGGTTAATTTTTAACAAGTGTATTCTATAAAAATTGTAATGGGTTTATTTTAACCAAATCTGTTAAAATTTAGCGGGACCAAAATAGATGCTGTTAAAAGTTAACCTGGCTTGACAAATGGTATAATTGATGTCTATTATTTATAATTATAATGGCCGTTCAAATTAAATTATTCCAAGATTTATTTGCAATCGCAGTTTAATGTGGCTTCAATTTGTTGTTTAGCAAAATATTGATAACTTCTAAAAAATCAATTGGATTTGTTTTTTTTTGTCATACGTAGGGCACGTTTCTTTTTTTCATCCCCCATAATTCGGCTAAATCATAAGAATCTTATAAATTGTTTACTAAAAGATAAACAAATATGTATCCAGCAATCGAGTTTAACGCATGACCTACGTGTTTTAGAGTCAGAGTAGTGATGTGCCATGTTTCGTTAATACCTACATAAAAATTGTACAGTTAAAAATATGGTAGGAAAATGGTATCTGCAGCCAAAAAATGGTAGAAAAATGGAAAATGGTATCCTCAAAAAACTTATAGGTATGATAGGTGAAAAAATGGTATAAATACCATAAAAATGGTATATCTGGCAACACTGCTTCCACATGTTGTGTAATATCGTCTAGCCATCTTTTTTGTGGGCCTTCTACGCTTCTTCAGGATACCCCGAGGCGCCGTTGTATTAAACGATCCACTTTTCGGTGTTTTTCTGGCTACATTTCGGTCAAGCAATTCTATCTAATACGTCGTAGGCGTTTTAGACTCAGTGACGTGCCTCGGATATCTACACTTTGAGCAGAATAAATATTGGTTTAAGTAGAACATTTTATACAACAGGAAAAGGAAATTAGAAACATCCAAGTTTAAATATACACCGCCGATTTATCAATTTTGGATTAACCGTAAGATTTAACAAATCTAGATTAAATTTAGAGTCGAACCAAGTGTTGAAATTGGATTCCTGTTAATTAAAAATGATCAGGGGTCAGTTTATAAAATGAATTTTTAGAGTCGAACCAAGTGTTGAAATTGGATTCCTGTTAATTAAAAATGATCAGGGGTCAGTTTATAAAATGAATTTTAATTACAATTTAACTAAATCTAGTTTGGTTGCTAAAGTATGAAACAAATGACTGTTACTAAGAGATTTAGTTAAATCCAGTTTTTTAAAATGCACTACGGTTTGGACAAGAATGTGAACATGTTTGTAAATTTGCGGTTGTATATAATGTATATCTCAAACATAAATAAATGCTGCGTCATGTGGATGGTGCATATCGAGATCGCATGTCTTTACCTGCCAAATTTATATAAGCTTATATATTATGTGATATGTGATGTGGAGCACATAAAAAAATGAGCCTTCCTGAATATACGGACACCATTATCAAGCTCTGTAACGTAAACAAAAGTGGTTGTCATGCAGATAATTCATAAGGCCGATCGCAAACACAGCCACGTGTGGTCGCCACTGGTGGCTGCTACACGCTGCGGACTGTATTTTGTATGTAGTTTAAATAGGTTCAGCGCAAACACACCGTTGGCAGTGGCTCGATCGAGCCACACGCTGTGGCAGAAGTCGTACCTCGCTGCTTGTAGCTGACGACAGCCACTCTTCTTTCGGCGCAAACACAGTCATGGTGGACAATACAGTTGAAGATGTATTTATATCCAAAATTTAAAATCGTCCTGCTATTTGGGATATGCCGTCTAACCTATACTCCAACAGATAAGAAAAAAAAATCATGAAAAGTGGCAGCCACCAGTTAAAAAATTAACCGCACGGCTATCTGTAGCGAATAGATACTAGTAATTGCTTCTAGGTACTTGTGGCGGCCACTTGTGGCGATCTGGCCCCACACACACACACACACACACACACACACACACACACACACACACACACACACACACACACACACACACACACACACACACACACACACACACACACACACACACACACACACACACACACACACACACACACACACACACACACACACACACACACACACACACACACACACACACACACACACACACACACACACACACACACACACACACACACACACACACACACACACACACACACACACACACACACACACACACACACACACACACACACACACACACACACACACACACACACACACACACACACACACACACACACACACACACACACACACACACACACACACACACACACACACACACACACACACACACACACACACACACACACACACACACACACACACACACACACACACACACACACACACACACACACACACACACACACACACACACACACACACACACACACACACACACACACACACACACACACACACACACACACACACACACACACACACACACACACACACACACACACACACACACACACACACACACACACACACACACACACACACACACACACACACACACACACACACACACACACACACACACACACACACACACACACACACACACACACACACACACACACACACACACACACACACACACACACACACACACACACACACACACACACACACACACACACACACACACACACACACACACACACACACACACACACACACACACACACACACACACACACACACACACACACACACACACACACACACACACACACACACACACACACACACACACACACACACACACACACACACACACACACACACACACACACACACACACACACACACACACACACACACACACACACACACACACA
Source organism: Anoplophora glabripennis (assembly GCF_000390285.2). NCBI lineage: Eukaryota > Metazoa > Arthropoda > Insecta > Coleoptera > Cerambycidae > Anoplophora > Anoplophora glabripennis. The sequence continues at coordinate 172,468 of NW_019417080.1, forward strand.
CACACACACACACACACACACACACACACACACACACACACACACACACACACACACACACACACACACACACACACACACACACACACACACACACACACACACACACACACACACACACACACACACACACACACACACACACACACACACACACACACACACACACACACACACACACACACACACACACACACACACACACACACACACACACACACACACACACACACACACACACACACACACACACACACACACACACACACACACACACACACACACACACACACACACACACACACACACACACACACACACACACACACACACACACACACACACACACACACACACACACACACACACACACACACACACACACACACACACACACACACACACACACACACACACACACACACACACACACACACACACACACACACACACACACACACACACACACACACACACACACACACACACACACACACACACACACACACACACACACACACACACACACACACACACACACACACACACACACACACACACACACACACACACACACACACACACACACACACACACACACACACACACACACACACANTAGATGGCGCTGTAATCAGTTCACAAAGTATAAAGTGTTGCCTACTCATTAGGAGCTAAGTAGTAGTAAGCTTCCAAAACGTTACGTGGCGCTGTTTCGCGGTTTATTGGCAATGTTAGGGACATTTCATTCTACGTTAGTACTATATTTTCTATGGTCATTTGCTCATGTTACACATCTGTAGGTACATCGTGTATGATACAACATGGCACTATAGACCAAATAATTGACATTTGTGTTTGACGAATGTTTGACATAAGACCACATCATCTAGAGTCGGCTTGAGAAAGCGCTTATATCTGAATATTTAAAAATATACAAGGTGATTTCACTTTAAATACTGCAGGAATAGATTAGTTGCCAAAAAATAAGTAGAGTTTGCTCTATAAATTTTTGTTCCTGGGGGACGAGATATTCAAGATACAGTATTCAAGTTTAAAAAATATATATTTTTTCGGTCATATCTTCATATTACGCTGAACGATTTGAATGAAATTTATTACAGCGTATTCACTTAATTAGACCTTCTATTGAATGTAATATTAACTTCGTGGCATTAATAAGTGGTATGCTAGTGAAGGTGCCGCTCTGTTTTCCCAAGGAAAAAATACGCCACTGGCAGTTTTTTGTAGAAATAATGTTAAATTCAGGTACTGTTACGTTAAATGAATAAAAAGTGATTCTTGGTATTTTTTTAATAGTAGCAGCTGTTTAGGAGATAATTTACTTATTTGGCGCAAATTTAGTCCATCTATTTATATTTATTTGTTTAAAATCCATCAGCAAAAATTGAATCTTTTGTCTGCATTATCAGTTAGTAAGCTTTACAATTACCTCGTTTTAATATTATAACTAGCTTTGTTTATTTCTTTCTAAAGTTCATGTTGGGGTTTTGAACACGAGACGAATTGTGGTAAAGAATAGAGGAAAATTGTAATCTCCTCAGGGAAAATCATGTCATGATAAGATCCTCTATAAATATATTAGAAGATGTCAAAAGTGCATCGATGCGGAAGGACATCGTTTTGGACAATCGTTGGAGGACTCGTTACTTAAAACTACTTACTCGACCTTTTTGCTAATGTTATTTTGTTATTTAGTTTGATATTTATTCCAGAAATAAAATAATTTCTACAAAAAACCGCCAATGGCGCATTCTTTTCTTAGGAAAAGTTGGCGGACGTTTTAGTAACATGTCACTAGTTAAAACCAGAAAGTTTTCATCAAATAAATGGATTAATTTATTAGGAAAATTCAATAAAACGTAAAAAAGCCCAAATATTTCCTAAACGGCCGCAACTATTAAAAAACACCAAGAAACATTTTTCATTCATTTAACGTAAATTATTTCTACAAAAAAACGCTAGTGGCGTATTTTTTTCTTAGGAAAATGGGACGGCACCGCCAGTAGCACGCCACTGTTTAAAGCCACAACGTTAATATTACATTCAATAAAAAGTCTGATTAAGTGAATACGCTGTAGTAAATTTCACTCAATTCCGTCAACGCATTATGCAGATATAGCAGAAAACATCATATTTTTTTGTAAACTTTAACACCGTATATCTCGAATACCGAGGCCCTCAGGAAAAAAGTTTATAGAGCAAACTGTACTTATTTTTTGGTAATGAATTTACTCCTGCAGTTTCTGTATTTAAAGTGAAATCACCCTGTATATAATGTTCTATATGAAAAAGGTGAAGTTGTGATGGGTTTTGTTTCTACATGTTTTAGTATTTCTTTTTTTATTTTAAGGTGTCCAAAAGTGGGAAGTCCTAAAACTTTTGTATATCATTTTCCTAATTCTTACAATAAACTATCTGCATGGGTGTCAAAATAAAAGTTAACACCTTTCTTCATCACTTCCTGGTATCTTCAATAGTTACAAATTTTAATGTTTTACAGCTGAGTTAATACAAAGGGAAATATATTTCAGAGAGTTGTCTTGAATCACTAACACATTTAAAAATTTTATATTCTAAATAAAATATAAAATTTATTTAACACATTGCGTTTACGAAGTAAACCAAGTCTCTCTTATGAAGGTATAATTTATTATATCTATTTTCATCATGAAATTAAACCTATCCTTATACAACCAATATCATTCAATAACTTCTAATCATATACATGAATACATGTACTACTAATTTTAGAATTAATTTATATTCAATGCCATTATACTAACAAATTCACGATACAACTATTAATACGTGTACTTCAATAAGGCAGCGTAACAAGACAATGAGCTTCTTATTATTATGTAATTCTCATATTAAGTACGAAATTAAGTTATTTGTTTAGTACGAAACAATACGTTAGACAAAAAACGGACGAGACGGCAGTGCTGTCATTAAAATCAATAAAAATATAATTTTCTCAAGGATGTTATAAATACAATTTTCAATTATTATGATAGTTAATTTGCAAGAAATGAAATATGTTAAATTTAAAATATCGCTCACGTATGTCCTTAAATTATTAATATCAATAATTAGTCACAGTTGAACTTAAACATACATTTTAAGACTATTAATGAGTTTGACGGAATTTGATTTTAATCTTGGAAATGTTCATGAAAATTGAAACTTATCGAATGTTTAAAATGTCTAAACATATGAGGATGTATTATCAACAACTATAAAGCCATGTAGCTAATACCTTAAATTTTTTGATGTGCTATGTGGCTTCGTTCTAGGTTAATTAGTTTTTTTCTAGGGTTTTTTAGGTTCAATGTTACTCCATATTACTGAAACAACATTAATTGTTTTCAATGGAAACGAATCTAAGATTGTTTTGCAGTTCCATACAACGCATATACGAGATTGCAGTTTCTATTTCAGGTTCTTGCGGTCAAGGTATTCAGGTTTCATGGTTTACAGTCTCTCTGTAGTCATTAAAAATGATAACCAGATGTTTCGAATGGACCCTGTACTTTGCCGAGTGTTATTATAAATTGTCTAACCTTATGTATCTAGGTTTTAGGTTTAGGGTTTCTAGGTTCAATATTAGTTAATAATTGTGTTTTTGACTATTTCTAGACCTTATCTTGCTGAATATACTGATATTTCGAAAATTGAAAGTGATTTTTCACTCTCTCCTCGCTGATATGGAACCATATACAGCCGTCATATTGAATTTCCAAAATAAGCCACTACGCATTGGAAAGTGTGTGACATAAGGAAGATTTTGAGCCATCAAACGTCTTTGCATATAGCTTTAATATTTGGAAATTGGTAAATATTTCATGGAACGTCCCATATCCGTTTATCCTTAGCTTCGGATTATAAACTGATATCAGAGCAGCTGACTGGCTGAATTTAAAAACCGCCATGAATTTTTACAATCAACTATCATTTAGATAGCTTTTTGCTCAGATCTCTAACTGTATAAAATGTATCACAGTGGAGAAAAGTCAACTTTTATAAACTAGAGTAGACTTAATCCATTTTTACATCAAAGTCATTAATTGTACATTATAAAATGTATTTTCCAGGATTTACTTATAACCCTCTCCACACTGTTACGAGGGTCAGTGTACGAACGACTTCGATGGACTTTCAAATTGTACGACGTCAACGGCGATGGTTGCATAAGTCGAGGAGAATTGTCCGAAATTGTCGTCGCTGTCCACGAACTGATGGGTCGTCGAGCACATCAGGTAACAAAAGTATTTGTTCTTATTTGTTTGAATTCTTTCAGAGAGACACAGGAAAAGAAAATTTTATCAAATCAACTTCAAAACATGTCTCGCAATCCTTTATTATATTTACTTATATTAGTTTCACTGGGATCAAACATACAAAATACAGTAGATGGCATAGCCACATAAAAATGAAAGTGTATTACCGTTATACAGGGTGTTTAGTAAGTTGGTGCATGCTGCTATTTTTCAAATTATTGAAACCGGATTACGCCATGCAATAAATCGATTTTAATTTTTTTACTTGAAAACGGTGCGTCATAAGAAAAACAGTCAAGATACCTTTTCTCTTCCAAATTGATCAAGGAAGAAAAATCAGTGGCGTATCATTTTTTCTATAAAAATATTCAGACGTGCCTGTGCGCACGCCTGGTGAAACTGAAAATAATATTTTTATCGTAAAACATGTATTGTTGTTAACTGTCAAAGCCTGTAAAATTTCATTAAAATATTCTTAGCGGTTTCCGTAATATTTATAAATTTGCATTTATTTATTAAAACTTTAACACCCTGTAGATCGAAAACTAAGCGTTTTCGGAATATAGTATATTAAGGAAATATATTACAAATCAATTGTACTATAACCTCCTGCAAGGAATGCATCGACTTACCAAACACCCTGTATATAGAGAAGATCAAACAAACCAAGAAGTTGGTTATTTTTATATGAAACATCAAATTAAAAACTACATAAAAAGTTGTTTGTATACAAATTAGATATACAAATACGTAACTTAAAAAAATTGTTAAGCTATAAAAGAAGAAATGTTTTTCAAATGTAGTGGTTTTATTTAATTACGTTGTATTCTTTATTTATCAATATGTAGTTTGCACCAATCCAACACCGACAATACAATGATTACCAGCCTGTGGTGATGCTTTATTAATTTATTTTAGATGAAGATGACAGCGTCCCATGTAAAAATTTTTATTTTGTAGCAGTGTTGTACCTAGTTTCAATTAATTTTTACAATCCCTGATGTCATCAGTTTCAGAACCAGAATTAAATTTTCTGCATACCTTGAAACGTTTCTGTTGTTACTGCACAAAAGGTTGTTGTAAAACCAGCTTTATTTTAAATTTCTTGTACACACGTTTGACAATTATTTAGAACCAGCAAGTGTTTGGGTTTCAATCTAGGTTTAGAATATTCTAATGATAAACACTCACAGTCGATTTTGTATCATTATTGAAATTATATCTTATATCAGGTACCTAAAAAAACCTGAAGTTGATTTGTAGTATAAGTTACACATTGCTTTAATAAGGGCGTTCCAACTAACCCAGTTAAAGTGCATTAACTGACAATTAAAGCATATTAAGTATTATTGTTATTTCTTCTCTGTTTGATGATGATTTTGTTTTACATTGATCACTAGTGTCAGTCCAACCTTTCGATAGAGCATCATGGTTATCAACTTGGTCCAAGTGTTTTCATTTCAGTATTAATAGATTTTTGCCAAATATTCAAATCACTTAGTCATTTCAGTTCCATGTTAACCTGCTTCTTATGAATTTTTTTTATTTAAAACTGATGCCTTGAAGATATCTCCACAGCGGTGGTCTATCACAATTAATTTCCATGATACCTTTAAGTGTTCTGAGTAAACCAACTATTCAATGTTGAAATCGTAGCCCATTCATACATTCATACAAAATTTTGCGCCTGATTCATCAAATCTAATTTTTTTTCTTTTCGATAACGCGGCTACGTATGCATAATTTTCCGTACAGTTTTCATAGGAATATTTATTAGTTTGTCCGTTTTTATCAAAACTTTCCATTTTACTGAAATTTACCCAGCCTTCGATTTTGATTCCTATACTTTTCTTGTACCATATTCAGCTTTAATTCACTTAATTCAGCTCATCACGAAAACCGTATTTTTAAATTTAAATAATCAAAATTATGTTTTTGGTTCACAAGAACTATTAAAATGTTTTTGCAAGAATATCATATGACCTTTTATTATCCTATCAGATCACTGAATTTGATGACGGACGGTAACTAAACTCAAGTTAACGCAAGTAGCAAATCTATGAACGTACATGAGAAGAGTATACCTACCATTATTGCTTCATGTTGCAGGTGGAGGATGATCGCAAGGCCCGAGAACAAATAGACAGAGTCTTCCGAAAATTAGACCTCAACCAGGACGGAGTCATCACTATAGAAGAATTTATGGAATCGTGCCTCAAGGACGATGTTATCACCAGGTCGCTACAGATGTTCGACGTAGTGCTATGATAATCGTGGAGTTCGTTGCCAATGACTTTTGACGGATATGAAGAAACAATATGGACAATTTGATCGAACATTGAACGTGGTGTAGTGCTTATAACGCTTGGGGTGGAAAATGTATTGTTCTAGAAAGACGGCTGCATATTTTTGGTATTTTACAATCCCTTAATAAAGAGTTTAAGCCTAAACATACCACTTTTCTGTATTTACAAGGAACATTTGTATTTAATGTAACCAAATATTTATAGAAATAATGATGAAATCAAAATTTATTTTAGATTTCAAACATAAAAAACAGTAAAAATGGCTAGTTAAATAATTTGTCATTAGGCTGCCTGCATTCCTGTGATTATTTATTTACAATAAATATTAATTAATTTGTGTTTATTCGTAACAGGTAGATTAAAATATGAAATTTAATGGAAAGAGAAACCCTGCTTTATTTATTTCGTTGCAATCAATCATCCAGTGAAATTAACCTTTTTTTATTATGTAATCTATTACAAAATATGCGAATAGGGGAGGGCGGTGCAAAGTGGCACCTTTAAGATCAAGTGTAACTTTTGCAATTTAGAAGCAAAAAAAATGAAGAGGAAATTTATAGTTTTATAAAAATAAATAAAAATAATAATTTTATAAAGAACAACATAAAATTATTGAGTTATTAAAATAATGGCACATACGTTTTTGCCCGTACCTCTGAGGCAAAACCGCCTCTTATTTTGTTAAAATATAATATTGATAATAATAACAAAGCTAAAATTAAAGATATGAAGCGCTAATTTACTGCAAATAAAGCAGTAGGGGTCTTATTGACTATAAAAGACATTATTACAAACTAAAAAACACGTTATAATAATTGCTCAAAATAACTGTCATTTTGTTGAATGCACAGCATAGCTGTACGTCGTATTCCATGAGAAGTACGAAGAATTTAAAATTCATTGTTCCTTAGCATATTAGACTCAAATTAATTTGTTACCGATAATCCCCGCCCACAGATTAACTGAAAACATGTGTTGGAAATTATTACGCCGAACTACCTTCGGATTGTCATTAGCCCAATAGTGGGTATTGTGAAAATTAAGAGCTCCATTTCTGGTGAAAGTCCCCTCTGAGAGCTTTAGATTAGTTCTAATACACGTTTCTTACATTTCTCATATGTATGTTCTTGGAATATTAGTGGCTTTTGACACTGCGCGGATGCTGATATTAGGATGATCATCAAATTGATTTAAGACATTTTCAAAATTATAATCAGTTGGTGGCCTTTCTTGACTGCGCAGCTTTTTAAAAGATCAATTTTTCGTTAATCGTCTATGGACCGTAGAAAATATTCTACGTCCAGATTACTTCCAATTCGGGTATACAAAATTACAAAATCCATGCACAAAATGAATGTCTGCTAACTCGCGATTATTGAAATGTTGCATTTTTTAATTTTTTCTTTAGATTAATATTAATACAGCACCGTAAAGTGAAAGCAAAAATTTGAGTTGAGAATAATCTGTCAAATTAATTCAAGTAAGCACACGTTTGTTTTCATGGCCTACCTACCTATTCATGTAGTCCTTTTCCATTCTTGAGATTATGTAATAAAACTTTAAAATCGATTTTTCTCGAAAACGAAGCATTTTATCGAACTAAATAAAGAGTATATTTTCTTTGTGAAAAACTCATATCTATCCTAGTTTGATATTTAAATTTGAAAGTATTGACATGCAAAAAATTGGGGGCGCATTTTACACGTGAGCCCTCCTGCCTGAGACACCCCTGACTAAAATTTTTAAACAGTTTTCGCGTAGCTCGTTAGACCATTCATTGAATGTCCAACATACCAAAATTCATAGTGGTATGTTAACTGGTTTTGGAAATATTTTGAAAAATAAGCCCCTTTTAGGAAGCATTTTTCGACCCTTGTTTATAGGAAAAAATAATCTTAATTTTGATCGTGGAATCTACTGCTAAAGTATTGCACACTAATTATGGGACACCCTGTATACAAGGTGAACCTGACAAAAAATTTTCAAAAGTTCGTGGAAAAATACTGAGAGAGATCGTTTAATCGTTGCTGTCTTTCGTATTCCATCTAATTTTGTTTGATTAAAAAAAAGATAACCAATGGACACATAATTTAAAGAATCCAAAAATCAATATAGATGACTAAACCTAACCTAACCCGACTTGACCTAAATTAACCATTTTAGAATTCGTATAGGCAAAAGTACATTCTTACTGTTCTTATGAGAATGTTGGAAGGGATATTTTACTACGAAAGGGAATTAATTTTCCAGTACTGAATATTATTAACGTTTTCTAAAAAAATATATGCCCTAAGGCAACATCCAGACAAACACCGCGTAAACTTGTCTTCAGTTATGATTATGCGTTTGGAAAAATTATAACAATTGGTCCACGATACAATATTCGAAATTTACATTAATTCTTGTATTTATGTCCACTTTTAACAATTTGTCAGACTATACAGAACTCTGGTTGGCAAATGATAAATATCAGAAATAGAACAGATGAAAGTAGTTCCAACCAAAAATTATTGAATACATTTTTCCAGGAAAATTAACTATACCTACTCAACAAGATCCTGATAATATTCTTGATATATTCATGACCAAGAAAAAATTACCCACAATAATTTAAACACGTTTGGTATTTGGTTCGAAATTTGTAGGTACACTAAAGTAAATAAAAAGGAACCTGTGAGTATATTGGCATGGAAATATGACTCAGTTTCAGATAAATCGACGATGTGGCAACCAGCTCGGAAATCATTCAACCATTAACGACGGCCACGGAAGCCTACAAACAGGGATGGAAATATGTAAAACAACTTTCTGTCGTTTTCTAATAATGACTACATATCCAGAGCAGATTAAACATTTTCACATAATTCATTTATTGTACGAAACAGATATTTAAAGTTAAGTTCACATTTAGACTCTATACACTTAAACTGACTTTTTAAACATGACTCATACTATATGTAAATGTGAAAATTATACGTTTTACATATAACGATTGTATGCTTATATATAATATATAGGTAGAATCTCTCATGGGAGCTTTTGTCCCTTATTAAGATAAGTGATTTGGTTTCTGCTTGCATTATGAAAAGAAATTAATTGGTATTATTTAAAAAACAAATTAATAAATTACATGGAACAACTGTATTTGTGTTTCATATAATGCCTATTAATAATAATAATAATAATAATAATTTACGAGTATTTATCACTATGGCTATTACAAAAAACATATATGGCCGTCAAATCAAAAAAGTATAAATCAATGAAAAATATTGAAGATAACAGAAAAATACATTGTAAAAAACAAACACTAAACACAAGTTGACTGTACCTACTACAAAAACAAATTGCAAAAACTCGGAGAAAACATGTTAATTTAAAAATTCTTCAACTGAATAAAAACATTCAGAAATTAAAAATTTCTGTACTTCAAGTTTGAATTAATTATGTGTTTACACATCCTTAATATATCGTGGTAATTTATTAGATATTTTAATGCCTGAGTAATTAAGTGCAATGTTTTAGCAAATTACGTTCAAAAAATATAAAACTATAAATTAAATGCTATAAAGCAATTCCAGATTAGTAACTAAATTAGCAAGGTATATGTAAAATTATTTAGGTGGGTAAAAATGACGCCTATAAAAATAGTTATTTATAAATGACAACATACGAGTTTAATAAAGCAATTACTGGGATGCGATTTGATCTCAAAGTGTGGTTTTGCCCCGCCGTCTCCGGTGTCTTTTATATATTCAGGAAAACAATTTTACTGGTTTTAAGTTAAAGTCTGGTGCCGAATTACTGAAATTCAAAATAAAACTGCTTAATATATTATATCAAAGGGTAATTTCTCGAGTCTATTATAGAACACATTTCACACGTATTTTCGTAAGTTTTTATATAAATAAAATATATATTTATTGGCTTCTTTCAAAATACCAAAAGTATTGTTGATTATTTGATAACTAATTCACGATTAATAATATTTTTCCCACCCCTGTTGAAGAATAGACATCTCGACTTATTATGTGACATTTAGTGCCATCAGAGCCTTCTGCGTTTAGAACATTACATATTTCTCAGTCGTCCATGAGTTTCTGCTGCTCCTCACTAAAATTTAGCTGAGATCAAAAAGAGTATTTTAGGTTTTAGTATGTTGCGTTTCTTACTTTGTAAAATGTTATTTTATAGAAATATCTTGTAAATAAAATAAGTATAACTCCATATTTGTAACATAAATATGTAATATTTGTCTTATTCGTTGTAAATTATTTATATTTTCCGTCAGAATGTGGTAACGCGATTAACCCAAAATTTTTAATGTAAAGTCTGGTTGTTGATGTTTCAGAAAACCGGATTAACACAAACTGCCACGATCCAAATGATTTAAGATGTTGCTATGACGAATTTGACTCATTCTAATAAATTCCAGACTTTTCTGATACTAGTTTTATCCAAGTAATATTACTGTCAGTAATGCATGTAAAAAGTAGGAATTATTATTAAAAATCGTGATAGAAATACGATTTATCTTTAACACACTGGTTCATCACTTCATAAAAAACGATAACTTAAAATTCAAATTTAGGTGTTTCAAGTAAGGAAAACTTCAAGGCTATAAGAAAGATTTTGAAGTATAATTTCATCTAGATCTATTAACAAGTTCTTAAACCAGTGGCAAGGGAGGAGCCGATATAAACAAAATAAGAAATTATTTTTTTAGAGGTCAATATTACACACAGCAATAGATTCATATGCGTTAAGCACACATGCAAAAATACTTTTTGATAGAAGGAAGAAACACAATGACGATTTTAATGAAAAAATTTTAAAGTATCAGATTGGTTTAAAAAATATTAGAGTAAGGAAGAGTTAAATAGTGGTAATGACAAAGTTATGAACGTTTTGACAAATCTGAGTGTAAATTCGATTTTCATTTTTCATTAGCCACAGATTATGGTTGACAATTTTAAAAATGGTAACTCATTTCTATGTCCCAAATCACTCTCATCTCAGTCAAAGTTGTTGTTTAGATTATAGAGTCAAAGTCAAAATATTAGAAATGCAAAAATAAGTACAGTTTTTACGTATTGAATATAATGGCCCATTTACACGAGGCCAGTTGTGAAGACATTCCACTAAGCCAATCCAATGATAAAGTTGAAGACAATCCAATATAAATTCAATTGAAGTTTACACGTAGGCCAGTCCGCCATCTGCCAGGCTAGTATCTATGTTTAATCTATGGTCTAGTATATACGGTTGTGTAGAATGGATAGGCAAAAAGCTTTGAGAGCTAAATTGAAAAAAGTATTAATTTTAACACAACAGGAAATACTCTAAATAATAGAGGAAAAATCTACTGTTGAAAGAAGATGGTGGGTCAGACCATGGCTAGCCAGGAGATCCTCATTATTGGGCCAATCAAGTCTTATCTTAAGAGAATTAGAAACGGAAGATCCTGAAGAATACAAATTGTGCATCTCGGCACTCCATTTAGACAAAACCATGTTAAAAACTGATTGCAAACCACACAAAAAAAACAAAACACAAACACGTGCGTCCGGCAAAAACATAGGTGACTGGCTTACTAGTTAGGTGGCTAGGCTAGGTTTGGCTAGGAACGTACGTTCTCACAAATGCCATTACACAAGCCAATCCACTTCTTGAGTGGTGGGGGACGCTATTGGCTCCTAAAATTAGAAACCGTTCTAATTAGTGGAGTGGCTTGGGTCAATGGCTGGAGATATTCCATTTACAGGATTGTCTCTATTTACACGATGCCAATGTTGGATTGGCTTAGTGGAATGTCTTCACAACTGGCCTTGTGTAAATGGGCCATAAAGATATAAAGATCACTGACTCGCAGGGATATCGTACAATGTCAGAAAATTGTTGATCAACATTGAATTTTTTTAACATCTCTAAAGTCCACTTCAATAGTGGTTCTTAAAGCATTATTGTCCATAATTTAAAGAAATTCAGAACCCTCTGTCTCCGAGAACTTCATTTCGATTTCGAAATTTTTGGCACCAGTGTTAAGTTTCATTCAGTACATTCATTCTTAATTGATTCTTTATCAGAAACGAATATAATACGGTTTACAACCTAACTGAAACTTGAAAATCGTGTCAATTTCACTATTTACGATCAGATTACATAAAAATAAATAAAATGATGAAAACCGCAATTATTTTTGTACCAACCCATAGTTTTTTCATTTAATACCTTGGTACCTTCTAGTTCTATATTATGTCAAATATCTATTGCGTTCCCTAACTCTTGATTTAAAATTCATAGTACTATTGTTATCCATGTGCTTATTTAACCTTGTGCTGATGATATAGGACGTATTTGAAAACTGGGCCAAATGCGAAATAAACAGGGAACAATCCATCGTAGTTGCAGAAAGCACAGCCACAGAAAAAAAGTCCAAACCCAAGAGACACACATATAATTTCCGGTCATTCGATGCACTGAACACGATCCTGTAGTCAAAATTCATGACCTCACGACAAATTTCGGAGAAGAGTGCAATTCTTGGGTGAAATTGCTTCGAATATGGGTCAAAACTGATTTTTTCCTAAATGTTCTCCAAATGCCATTAGTAAAATGAACACAAAAACGAGATATCTCACAAAAAACACAATATCCCCAAAAATATAGACAAAAAACAAAAATTGACTACAGAATCATGTTCAGCGCATCGAATTCCCTCGGAAATTATATTGGATTTGGATTTTATTTTATGTGGCTGTGAAGTCTATATTGAACATGGTGTGACAGATTTTCTATTGGACTTGAAAAATTTTAATGAATATGGAACAGTAGTTATATATCTCCTGAAGTATGGCATGGTTTTCAAAATATTAAATAAGTCAATTGATATGAACATCAATCCAAAGGTAATCCAGTATATAGTGTAGCTTTCAAATCAGATAATTTATATGTTACTAGGTCAATTATCTTGATCAGCAGTTGTGGTATATTAACAACTCTTTCCTACTCTAATTCAATAATAGTAAATTTTGCTTATATGCTTGTTTACAAAACAAATACAAGGAATATAAATTCCAGTTTATGAAATAAGTGATATCTATTTTTGTCAGTTTCTGTTCTATAAACGACAATTTTTCAAGCCGCCCTATGTTAATAGAAATGTCACAAACTGGTTTTTTAAAATTAGAAGAAGGAATGGTTTCAACCGGATTAAGTGCTTTTTACAAAATTAAGCAGGTGAATACTGATCTTTTTTTTCATGAGTAAACGTTTTCAAATATTACAATTTTATACTGATACTGAGTTTCACCACATTTATAATTTTTTTGGATTTTCTTCATTTAACAATCACCGATGATAATTCACAACATATGTTGCTTATAATATAAAAAGTGATAGCTGATATAATCACTCTTATGACCAGAACTGTGTATAGAAATTTTAAATAAAAATCCATTAAATCTAACTTTTATATTACTTTACTGTAGGTACATGTAATTTTTATCTGATTTGCTAAAAATAAAAAGTCTTAGCTACTTACATCAATTCCTAATATTTTTTTTGTATATGTAGATACCACAGCCACACAAAAAAAATCCAAACCTAAGAGAGCCGCATATCATTTTCGAAAGAAATCGATGCACTGATTACGATCCTCTAGTGAAAATTCATGACTTCAAGACAAATTTCGGAAAAAAGTGAAATTTCTGGGAGAAACTGGTCCAAATATTTGTCAAAATTGATTTTTTCCTAAATATTGTCCAAATATATCCATTTTCGTAGTATATTGAGAGCTGAACATGATGACTCGATATTTCTCAGAATATCCACCATTTGGGTGAAAACTGGCCCAAATATGGGTCAAAATCGATTTTTTCCTAAATTAAGTGCAAATATGTCATACATATTCGTAGTATTTTGAGGCGCTGAATACGATGCCATTGGTAAAATTTACCCATGACCTCGGTATTTCTCTAAAAATTTACTATATGGGTGAAAACTGGATTAATATGGGTCAAAACTGATTTTTTCCTAAATTTTGTCCATTTTCGTAGTATTTTGAGTCGCAGAATAAGAAACCATTGGTGAAATTTACCTACTCAAATGAGTATGACTAGTATGAGTCAAAACTAATTTTTTCCTAAATTTTGTCCAAATATATCATTTTTGTAGTAGGTATTTTGAGTCGCTGAATAAGATACCATTGGTGAAATTTTCCTCGAACCTCGATATTTCTTAGAAAATCCAAAATTAGTGCCTTTTTACATAAGTGAAAATTAAAAAAAATAAATTAAATTTATACACAGTTGCTGGATGAAACTATATATTGACTTAAATACAGAATGAAGAAAATTAAGCAAACATTTTTTATAAATTGATGAACAATGCTGTTTTTGGAGAAACCATGGAAAATATTAGAAAATATAAAGACGTAAAGTCACTAGATAGATGGTCAGGTAGATATGATGCAAGTCATTATATTGTAAAGCCAAATTTTCACAGTTATACAATTTTTGATAAAGATATAGTTACAATTGAAATAAAACGATTAAACATTACATTTAATAAACCTGTATATGTAGGATTTAATATGTTAGATATTTCGAAAACAATTGTTCCTGATTTTTATTACGACTACATTAAAAACAAATTTAATTTTAAAGCAAAATTATTGTACATCGACACTGATTTTTTAATATATAATTTCTTTGTTGATGATGTATATGAACATATTAAAGATGATATTAATAAATTAGCAGTAATAACTTTTTAATTTTCAGATATGTAAAAAAGCATTTTCTGAGAAATATCGAGCTCAGAGGTAAATTTGACAAATGGCTCGTATTCAGCGCCTGAAAATATTACGAAAATGATATATTTGGAAAAAATTGGGGAAAAAATCACCACATGACGTGTTCAGTGCATCGAATACCTACGGAAATGATATATGGGCCACCTGGATTTGGACTCTTTTTTTGTGTGGCTATGTAATCATACAACACAAAACTAAATTTTCTACTACTTTCGTTTTGCAATTTGCCAAGGTTTTAAAATTATCAAAACGTTATAAAATGAAAATGAAAATAAAAAAACATAAATAAATAAAAAATATCACGTATCAACGCTAACGGTATTACCAGAACAATTTATTTAAACTTTTGTATTGTCTTCATAAAATATGTAATTTTATGGTACTAGTACCTAATAATAAAATTGCATGAATGGTTAGTTTAACTTACATAAATGTACCATTACTATCTTTTGTAAATATATAAATGATTTTAACATTTTACTTGCTGTGTTATCTATAAAAATTCCAATTAAATTGCATACCTACTCTCAATTCCTTACAGTGTGAATTTTGCCACAAAAGCTCCAAAAATATTATACCCGTAATTCAGAAACATGATTACTTATGTTTAGCTTGATACTAAGATTTTAAGCAACGTAAGCAGCTTTATTTACATCGTAGACTACTGAGAAAAAAATTGTGTTTATATTCAAGATCAAAGATATACATAGTAATAATCTTGAATTTCATTAACGATGTCTGAAAAGACTACATTGCTTCACATATAGACATAGTATTAGTTTAGATAATAAAATGATTTAGATAATAAGAGTTTCCAGCTCTGGTACCTTAAGTATCAAAATAGTGCAAAAATACAAACACGATCTTTTTCTGTTACTGTAAGTATGATGTAAGTGAAAACTGCAGTCGTCGTTTGAAGTAATATCTTAATAAAAATTCCGCGTTATGTATACAAATTTAATCGTAAGGTAAATAAATAAAAGCTCCTATTTTTGTAAAAAGAAAATTCAAAGTAAATTTATTATCTACTATTGGCTTTAACATATGGATCAGTACAAAATAATTATTTAATGGAATGAATATGTGTCTATTATACTAACATAAGTGTATTCAGTCATTAAATGTATAAACTAGGAGGATGCATTGGCTCGTAAAGTTGTGATTAATTTCATTCCTTATTGGTAAAAAAAATTATTTACGTTGAAATTATTCCAGTACGTTCGAAATATTTTTGTAATTAGTTATATAAATGGTGTTAGACGATTTTACTTGCATAAAAAGACGCAAGAGTCACATTGGTTTCTTAATGTATAGAACATTGTTGTGCTGTACAATTGGAGAACTAGAATACTATGAAAATTTAGAAATTGAGATCAAACACAAGTGTGATTTCATCTTTTGTAAGAGATAGTAGCAGTTTTGCATATAAATTTAGATTAAGATCCTCGTTCTTCCTCAGTGGTTTAAATAATTAGAAATATCATCGAACTAAATATATATAGTGTCATTACGTTGGAATAAATTCTTCAATAGTTAAATAGCTAGAATATAACAAATTTCTTAAAAATTATCATTTGTTTGTAAAAATTTAAACTAAGTTTGTGAAGGACATCTCATATTTACATAAATAAAAAAGTATATATACCTGCGTATTAGTAATATGGATCGTCCTTTTTAGTTTAGTTTAACAAGGATAGATATGTTATATGTAATTGCTATATTCTATATCTCTGAATGAAATTACAATATCCAGGGTGTTACAAAACAGTTATTAAACACAGATTCTTTGGATTAAAATAATTGTGATTGACTATCCTGCCACTTTTATTTAGGCGACATTTTCTCAATATATACAAGGTGTCAAAGTTAAAATCAAAATCATTGTTATTAATAACTCCGTTGTTTTTCAAGATATTTGAACACATCCAAATATTTAGTTTATTATTTGATTTTCTTTTTCTTGTAAAATTTTGATATAGAGCTCGGCATACCAGATATTTATTTACCTATTTATTTATTTATAAACTTAAAACTAATCTGAAAAAAAAAACAAGTATGTATTGCATGTATATGTATGTCGTTAAATATATAATGGATTTTTTGTTTACTCTATGCTTAGGCCTTACTTTTCTTAAGAGAAATTGGTGTATTTTCCTAAATCGACTTTGACAAAGGTTTTGGTTAAACGTTCTCTTAATTTACAGCTTGTCAAACATAGCATGGAGGTGAATTAACGTCGCCCACAGTGGCTTTAAGGTTTTCATAGCCGTTACTGATATTTAAAGTATGACGATTTTTCGTATTGTTATCCCGTGGCCCATAAGTCGGCGTAAGTTACAAAATTATCTTGCACTTCCTTAGCCTTAGTTAGGAATCTTAACCTGCCCATGTTTTTCTCGGGCTAGACTAGGCTCTGTGGGGCTCTAGTCCCACCCTAATGTTTATTTTGGTTCTCGTTGGTTCTAAAGTCGCTACTGACGGAACCTTTCCTCAGACAAGAGTGATTCACTGAGACGTTATGTAGTGGCCTCTGTGGTCGAATCCAATGCTTCCAAACGTTTCGCCGTTTTTCGTTGCCGGCATCTTCAGTGGTGATTTTGAAGCCACTGAAGACTCAGCAGCGATTAACATCAAGGCGGGCCTAAGAGTTCTGATAGCGGGTCGCCCTCACCCGAGAACAACAAAATTTCCTGGCTAAAACTAAGGAAGTGCATTATAAAATTGGCGACGACCAGGTACTTGGACCACGACATAGCAAGAGAACTAAAAAAAGACATCATTAAAACAAAAATTAGATGTCTAATACAACACCTCACTAATGCACAGTTGACTCCTTTTAACAAAAAAGTGGTGGAAAACTTGTGGTATGTTAAAACCTTCTATACAATTCATTTTCACAATCGTCAAATTGAATATACAGGGTGGTCTAAAAGTACCGGAATCGCATCTGGAAATATTCAAGGAGTAGGGTAAATGTAAAGTACTAGGGGTGTAGGATTTTTCCCTGGCTATCCGATGGTGACCTTGAATTTGACCTGGACCATGACCTTCAAGGTCATATCAAGGTCACGTTTTTTTTTTAATGAGACCCCATAATTTTAACCCTGGAAATCGAAAAACGGGAAAATTTTACGTTCGGTTATGACCTTGAAGGTCAAGATCAAGGTCAAATATCAAAGATAATGGAAGGTCATTGGTGATCAATAGGGGTCGCCGAAGATAACATATGATCTCGCTAGTGGTCACCGATGGCAACATACGGCCACGGTCGGTTGTTAGAGGTCACTAAAGGTAACAGTTGGTCATTATTAGTGGTCACCAAAGGTAAAAGGCGGTGACTGAAGATCAACAGTGGTCAGCTAGGGTAATAGACGGTCTTGGGTGGTCAATAGTAGTCCTCGATGGTAACGGAATAACCAACTTGACCTTGTCGGGGCGGGGTCAAATCCAAGGTCACCGGTTTAGTGCCCATCAAAGATTATTGTGGAGAACATTTCTCCTGTCGTGTTATTCTGCCATTCCAATACTGTTGGGCCACTTTGGGACTTTTTTAAAATTAACCTTGATCTTAACCTTCACGGTCTTTTCAAGGTCATATCCGAACTTAAAATTTTCCGCTCTCCATTTCCGGGATCAAAATTATGGGGTCCCATTTTAAAAAATTCTCGTGACCTTGATATGACCGTGAAGGTCAAATTCAAGGTAACCATAGGATAGCCAGGCCAAAATCATAAATTCCTCGAGCTTTACTTTTACCCTACCTCTTGCATATTCCGAGATATCCTGCCATTCCGATACTTTTGAACAACCCGTGGGGGTGTCGGTAGGTATTACAGACCGCTTATTTTGCGCCGCGCTTCTATTTTTTATCAAAATTACACAAAAATATGCGGCCATAGATCACCAAGCACCAAGGCTAGGAATTTAGTGAAATTGTAACTTTGACACCCCATAATTAAGTCCTATTTTTTTCTCTTAACTAGTATATGGAATGAATTGACTTTTTGCAGCACCCTATATATATTCAATTTTAAGTAATGTTTCGTCAGTGTAAAAAAGATGCTAATGTATTATTATATATTTAATGTGAAACGGAATATAGGTTACGCATATCGAGAATGCAATCATTAATCGACATTAAAATTTTCGTTTCTGACAAATAGCTTGTAGAACATTTATAATTTGAGCAAATTGTTTTTAGTATCATGCATATGAAAATCTGCTTCTTCATAACAGTCAATTACTTATTTTAAAGTACGAGTATAACATAATTGAGCAATAATTATTTATTCGTCTTACCGGTTTCCCTTTTTTTTTTAATTTCTGTATTTATGGAGAAACAGACAACCTTGAAACACAATAATTATGCTAAACTATGGAATTTATAAATAAATTAATAAAGAAACTACGAGCTAATTACATCTAATTTAAAATCAGGGCACAAATAAATGAGTATTTTTTTAAATTAAAATCTGAACGTCCTCTATCACTTATGACAAAAACAAATAGATACCTACTAAACAAATGTAGTTTTGTATAACATCCTCGCTCACAATTGTATGCAATTATTTTTAAGTGTTAAGCAAATCAGCAATATCTGCAGTACATGATTTTTGACTGAAAAGGAACAAATTATATTGTATTATTACTGTTACCTTCATTAATAAATTGTTATACTGTGTATACTTTTCTTTAAACCCTTGTTTGTACGTTTTACCTCTGTACATATTAGATTAACATTCATTTAGTCAATTTCTGCTGTTATGTAAATAAAGGTATGTTTACGCACTTTAGTTGCGAGTGTATATCGAATAAATATAAGCTTGGAAAAAATATTTGAAAAGTAAATAAATCGAGGTACGAAAACTCGATTGCCAGAAATATTTTTTGCAGATAGATTATTTCTTTAATGCCGTGGTGGTTTGTTTTCTCTTTAATGTAACTGTACAGATTAAACGGCAGAGGTGCAAGTGAAAGCAATGTTTAATTTCGAATAACTATAGAGCCTCCATAAATGTTTAAAAGCCACGTGATCTCCGAGCATAGGCAACCAACAATTCATGGTTGGTAATATCAACCGAAAATCTCCAAACCTTAGAGGAGTGGTTGAAGGGGTTACATGTAATTAAATAAAATTATTTTTAAAATTGATTGACATGAATTATTGACATTATACTTAATATATATAATTTAATATTTGATACTCCCAAACATACTTTTGTTTTTTTCGTTGAAATACTTTAAACTTAACAAAAGTAGAAAACTATTAAACTTCACTTGTTAATAAACAAATTGCAAATTTTTTCTATGAAAGCAAAAAGAACATGACGTAAACCAATAACAGTTTATTATTTTTTACTTAATTACAGAGTAAAATAAACATAGACAGTTTACTTTTTATTATAAATAAAATAGTATTACAAAAAAATTACATTAATTTATAAACCATTGCTCTTCGTTGTGATATAAAATTAGTTCAAACTAATAAATTGATAAATAATTATGTTCAAAATTATGTCCTTTACTGGCTATGCTCAAATTTACTTCCCTGTGCATATTTTTATACACAATTTGAAGTTCTGTTATACTGTTAATTTCCGAATAATTGCTGCTTCTAACATGTTTAGGGTTCCGGATAGGAGATCATGTAATTGTAAACCCAATTTCATTAATTATAAACTGTTTACTTTTCCCTGTATATTTATATACAAAATATTGTTATGTGCAAGAGAATTTGCGCATAATTTAGCAAAAAGTGGTTCCTACCATGACTATCATGACTGGG
The DNA here is from genome assembly GCF_000390285.2 of Anoplophora glabripennis. NCBI lineage: Eukaryota > Metazoa > Arthropoda > Insecta > Coleoptera > Cerambycidae > Anoplophora > Anoplophora glabripennis. The sequence continues at coordinate 193,675 of NW_019417080.1, forward strand.
CATGGAGATCTGTTGTGCATTCCAGGGCATAAAACTATCAAATTTGAAAAATCTCCATTGTACATGGGAATAAAGCTTTACAATCATCTAGCACCACACTAATTAATGAAAGAAATGTAAAAAAATTACTACTCAAGAAAGCCTATTATACTATAAATGAGTATCTCGCTGACACATTTGTGTAGTGGATTGTATATGTTTGTAACATTTGTGGTAATACTGACTTGTCCTATATATGTCTAAAGAATTAATAAAGGTTATTGTTATTGTTATAGTTTTTTCTCGGGTGCATTTGAGGGTTCTCTTCACGTGGAACCAAATTAGTTCCATCTTTTAAATAAATTAAATTACTGTTGACAAAATCTAGAATAATTATCAAAGGTATTACAATTTTAAAATGAACCTCCTGTTAGTTTAAGTTTTATCAATTTCTTATTACATTTTCATTTAAATTTAGTATTAGTAACATGACAAAAGCAGTTCTTGCGCTGACTGACGAATATTGGAAATAATCTGTTCTTTAGATTTATCATTCATTTTACTACAAAATAGCATCCTTACATATTTTCAGTAAATTGCTCCAGAAAAAATAATATGGATGTACAAAAACTATTAAGCGAATAATACTTCTCTACTAAACTGATGTCTTAAAACAATATAGGCAAATAAAATTGTTTATATTCAATTATTGGAAAATACACCAAAATTATAAAAAAATATGACAAAAAATAAACAATATTAGAATTAAGGACTATAATCCGCAAGTAAGAACCTACAGAGACCCAAAAAGAACTGACTGGGACTTCTATAGAACGGAGTTACAGGCCACGACTAGGGAAATCTGTACAAAATTAAGGAACACGTATGATCTTGAGAGGGCGGTGAAGGAACTCTAAAACGCCGTCACAAGAGCATATGAATACAGCTGTCCTATCAAAGTGAGGTCCGACAAGCCCACCGTACCCTGGTGGAGAAAGGAACTCACACAGTTGAGGGGACAGACAAGGAAACTATTCAATAGAGCAAAGCGGGCAGGAGAGTGGGAGGCTTATAGAGCAACCCTCACTGAGTATAATAAAGAAATTAGGAAAGCGAAGAGAGACTCATGGAGGAAGTTCTGTGAGGATATTGATAGTGTCCCACAGTGTGCTAAACTCCAGAGACTTCTCTCTAAGAATGGAAATACGAAACTCGGGTCTCTTAAAACACCGAGTGGGGAATACACTCAAACTGGAAGGGACATGTTCATTCCGTGGTTATTAAACCACGGAATGAACATGACTAGGATCACCAGCAGAGGGTAACGACCGGGTCTCGACAGAACTGGGAGGTTGCCAAGACGGTGGTGAGTCAGTCACGAATAAGATGGGCAATAAGTTCTTTTAACCCATTTAAATCACCAGGAGCCGATGGAATCCTACCCGTACTGTTACAGCTGGGGGTGGACTGTCTAGCTCCGGTTTTAATTCACGTCTTCAGAGCCAGCATTGCACTTGGTTATATACCGCTGGCATGGAGATCGACGAACGTGGCGTTTATTCCTAAACCAGGGCGTCCATCGTATGCCCAGGCAAAGGCATATCGCCCGATAAGTTTAACATCTTTCCCCCTGAAAACGTTGTAGAGAATAGTTGATAGGCATATGAGGGACGGAGTGTTGAGGGCAAATCCTCTACACAAGTACCAATACGCCTATCAGGCAGGCAGATCAGTCGACACAGCCCTTCATGGCCTAGTCTCTAGGATAGAGAGGGCAATGGACGACAAAGATCTAGCTTTGGCAGCTTTTTTAGATATTGAAGGGGCATTTGACAATACACCTTTCGAATCTATTAATTCGGCAGTTCGCAACAGGGGCCTTGAAGACACTTTGTGTCGTTGGATAGATACCATGTTGAGAAACCGGACAGTAACAGCTACCCTTTCGGGAGAGACATCCAGGTGTAAGGTAGGCCGGGGCTGCCCCCAGGGAGGCGTACTGTCTCCCTTGTTATGGGGATTAGTGGTGGACGGCGCACTGGAGGGCCTTAATCGAAAGGGATTTTATACACAAGGCTATGCGGACGACTTAGTCGTTCTCATAGTCGGGAAACATAATATTATCGTTTCAGAACTCATGAAAGAGGCTTTGAAATGGATAGATGACTGGTGTAAGGGGCAGGCACCGTCAGTAAACCCTGACAAAACGGTCGTAGTACCCTTCACCAGGAGAAGGAATTTAATTGGACTCTCTAAACCTTTAATAGGGGAGAGGAGCATAAGGTTTTCCAGGGAAGTCAAATATCTAGGAGTGATACTGGATAATAAGCTTACCTGGAATGCGCACTTGGAAACAATGGTGATTAAGGCGAAGCAGACATTGTGTGTATGCCGTCGCCTTATTGGGAGCACCTGGGGACTGAAACCAAAGATGTCATACTGGTTGTATACGTCGACAGTAAGACCTAGGATTATTTACGGCGCTGTGGTATGGTGGCAAAAAACACAACAGACCACAGCGAGGGAAAAACTGAATAGAATTCAGAGATTGGCCTGTTTAGGTATAACGGGGGCGATGGCATCGACCCCGACAGCTGCACTAGAAGTCATGCTAAATCTACCACCGCTGCATATAATGGTGAAAAGAGAAGCGCGGCTAGCAGCGTATCCACTCAGGAATAACAACGACTGGAGGGGTAGTTCCTATTCCAGGATTATAGACACATCTATGTCGGAACCAACTTTTGGGATGGTATCTGACAAGATGGTTCCAAGGTTTCACTTCCACAAGCCATTTGAGACTCGAATAGA
>NW_019417080.1:197821-200495 GCF_000390285.2 Anoplophora glabripennis
GCCGAACTCGCGCAAAAAGCCTTAACATTTTTTGTATTCTATCCAGCCAACGTTCTACATGCCTTCCATTTTTAACAATAATATTTTTAAATAAATAACAATCAGGTACTCTGCATTACTAAAATTATGCACAAAGAACAAAAAGACGATTACTGTTTTAATTATTTAACGTAATATTTGTTTACTATCACTAGATATCTCATCTTTGCCTTTTTCAGGAATTTAAGGAGTTTAAGGGAGATTACGGAAATATAGGAAGCCATAAATTAATACTTATAAATATTTGCCCATATTTTTACATGATGTATGTTTATTTTTATGTATGTAAATATTTTCAACTAAATAAAATCTATTTAGATATGCAACCAGTGTTACTGCCTTTAATTCTCACAAAGTGTTAAGAGTCGCATATACAGTGGTGACCATATTTACCTAATTTATTAATTTTCTTGTGCCTCTATCGCTAACTGGTAATTGAACGTTACACACTTTCAGATAGTCGAAAGCTAATAATTTAATAAATTTTTACAGTGGAGACAACCTCGTTAATGTACATATTTAGGTTACCTGGTAGTACAGTACTGTGCTTCATTTCTTTGTGTCACTTCTCAGGGGAACGCTTACATTTCGGAAGGCATTTTAGGATGGAAAACGACGATTTAGAAAGTTTTTTTTACAAAAGTTTATTAGTTTTCGGTGTAGAATAGAGATCAATAAGAAAAAGTATGCCATTCCATTAAAAAAACTGACTTCCGGCCTGAATAGGCCACTTCCGGTGGGAGCCTGATGTTGAAAATACCTCCCATCGATCTGGCATAGTCCATTCACTGTTAGGAGGTATTGAATTTTTCATTTTATTAGATACCCTAGATTTTAGAAGGGGTGGACGGGTGATCTGAAACACCCTGTATACTTTAGAAATCTACAAAACATTTTAACTATATAGGTAAACACAGTACTTTACAGCATGAAAATAATATCTATAGATAACATTATATGATCATTACAACGAGACTTTTTCAACGAAAATCTGCAAAAGTTAATAAGTATGTTTATAGAAGACCTTTAATTAATTAGTTACAAAGCATTTGTAACCGTTTTAAAAGCAATATTATCATAGGAAGAGAGAGAGAGTGAAAGAGGGAGAGATGTTTGAAATATTACTTAATAATTTCTATATGACAGGTACTAATCTACTTTTTCATTAGTACAACTTGAATACAATTATTTTTAGATAATTATAACTTTCGTTAAACACCTCTGAAATGGATACTTGCACTAAATGTTTATAGTGATAAGTTACATTTAAAATATTTATTTAATTTCCAAGTATCTTTAATATGTATTACAAGGTATGTATTTTATTTACAAATATATATTATTAAATACAGCAACTGTGTTTCGAGAAGCGTTAAAGGATCATTAAAAATGCAAAGCATTTATTGGTTAACATCTACTGTTAAATTTTATTATACTTAATTGCAGAAGCATTTAATTTCATAATCTTATGTGGTTACAATACTTTTTTTAAATCGCAAATCTGATATTCCTGACTTTAAAACATGGGAGCGCTACTGACTGCATCGTCTATCTAACTGCCTTTTCAATGGAAATGTTTTTAAATCACATTTCATTTTATTTGCTAAAAGTAGAAGGTAATCTTGTAACATCAGAATTCTAAAATAATTTACCATGCAGTCCATGTGTTGTAAATTAAAATTGACAGAAGAAAAAAATTAAGATTAATGGAATAGCTAATTGTAAAACATTTTTTATAAAATAAAACTACTTTTTTTTTAATTAAATTTACAAACTGATGCAGAGAACTATAAATAAATTATATCATAGTTTTCTCAGGAAGTAAGTAATTGTCCAGTGACAATTTAACCAACAATTCTAAACGTGTGTTGGTTAAAGTCATCATTCATCTATCTGGCTTCTTCATTTGGATGATGTTATAGTCCATCAAGATATACAATTTTTTTCTTCTACCAATGCTTTGTACCGGCCACCTTCGACCGATCCCTCCATTTTTAACTCTAATCTCTACAACTATTTTCAAAATTATTCGTTTGCATTAAATTGACATTACCTATTTGGAGGAGATATTAATTAATATAAACATATTACCACCAATGTCAAAAAATGCTGTGGAATATTTTAATACAATGAGTGAGTCAGGTTTTATATCCACAATTAATACACCAACCAGAATTGTAAAGAACTCGAAAACATGTCTTGATCATATCTTTATTAAACCAAAAAGTAACTTTAATCTAGAATTCGTTTTACCTACACCTAGTTGTTCAAAGTAATATTATTTCCGACCATTTTACAAATAATACTAGACCTAATTTGACCTGTATAACTCAGTATATCTGCAATTCTCTCGATTCTGCTCAGAAATGGCCCTCCACGTCTGGAATTGGCCCCAGGAGACAAAAATGGCCTATATAGGGCCTGAAAGATGAATTCCGGGATGAGGCGAGGTCGAAGGTGCATTCTAAAGCCAAAGCCGGATTTGTGGTCGAAAAGTTTATGGCCAACTGAAATTCCCCGTTTGGGACCGGGAAAATGACCCCTTAGGGGCCGGAAAATCGTGTTTCGGACGTCGCAATCGCAACAGTGGTATTTTTATGTACTTTTAAATTCTGGAACTCAGACTGTGCTCGAA
>NW_019417080.1:200602-268226 GCF_000390285.2 Anoplophora glabripennis
GGTGTCCAGGAAAAGCGTACCATATCAAAGTTATGTTTTTTTAAATGGAACACCCTGTATTTTACTGCATTTTTGAAAGCACCGTAAAAAAATAGGTGAACTTTATTAAAGGTTCTGCATACCTAGGACTTACAGTTTGTGAGATATTTCAATTTTAGTGAAAATGCAGGCTTAGCGTAAAAATTTAATATTAGCAATAAAAAAATAATTTTAAGGAAGTAGCTTTTTTAGATCCTTGAAGTTATAAATTACTATATCTGTCGTCACTTAGTATTGTACAGGGTGTTCAAAAAACTGTTGAATACTTCTCTCAGCTTTAAACAACAATAACTTGGTTATTTTAAATGAGACACCCAGTATATTTTTACTCTGGAAGTTAGAAAATTTAAAACAAATTAACTTCGGCGATGAGTAACATATCTTGAGAGTCTGTGTATACAAAACCAGATCCTGATGTAGCTACAAAAACTTTTGTGTAGAAATTGTAACGCAAGCAGTAAAACAAAACACTTATGTTAACGTTATTAAAAGAAAATACCTGAAAAAGCCTGCCTGGATTACAAATACAATTTTAGATCGGTAAACCAAAAAAATCTAATGTTTCGAAATTTGCAAAAAAATTCACATAATTTAAATCTAGAAAAACAATATAAAGAATATAAAAACAAATTAACAAATATAATCAGAAACGCAAAGGAAAAATATTATAATGAATTGATAAACAAAAACAAAAACAATTCAGAAAATATATGGAAAGTAGTTCAAAACATAACAAAATCTAACAACAAATTTACCATCACTTGATAAATGAGAATAATGTTGAAATAACTGGTAACATAGATATGGCTAAGGAATTTAATAATACTTTTCGTAATATAGGGAAAAAATTAATACAAAAAATAATACCCAATAGATTGGTTGCTTTCACTAAACTCTCTAGTTTTATTGTCCACAGATCATCAAGAAGTCAAAAACATTAAACTAAATTTAAAAAATAAAAAATCTGGAATTGACAACCTGAAATCAGAGTTAATTAAACATATCGTGGAGTTTGTGACTGAGCCAATATTATACATTATAAATGAGTGCATGAAAATTGGTACTTGGCTGTGGTTATTCCTATTTTTAAAAAAGGAAATAGTGCGTTATCAGCTAATTATAGGTCAATTTCTTTAATAACTAATCTTTGTAAAATATTGGAAAAAATTACCAAATTAAGAATAACATCTTTTTTAAATAAATATAAGTTACTTTCACAAAAACAATATGGTTTTAAGGAGCATATGTCCACCCAAGATGCTATCATAATGCTCACAAATAATGTCTCCTCTGCTCTAGATAATGGCCAGCCTTGCTTGTGCATTTTCATTGACCTTACCAAAGCCTTTAACACTGTAGTCATCCTGTACTTCTAGGATCACTAGGAAATATAGGAATTAGAGGTCAATGTCATAAATTCTTTGTCAAATAGAAAACAATGTGTAAGGTTGGGGGTGAGTGCAGTGAGTTACCTGTCGAATATGGTGTCCCGCAAGGTACGGTTTTAGGACCCCTGATATTTTTAATATACATTAATGATTTATTTGACTTACTTACCAGTGGAGGGTTTGCAGACGATACAGCTATCTTCCATAAAGGTAACACTTGGGACGAACTGAAAGAAACCGTGGAGAATGATTTGTCTTTGTAAAAGATTGGTTCAGTTACGTTACAAACCATTGACAATTAACCAGACAAGCTACTTTCCTTTTACATGCAATAAGTCAGTTTTCACATCTTTTGATTATCTGAATTTAGAAAGTCAGGGTCATTCAATTAGAATCTTACCTGCGACAAGAATAAAATATTTTGGTGTTTTTATAGATAGTGGGATATACATATAAATTATGTTATAAAGAAGCTTCAATCCATTTTATATAGGTACCTTTAAGTATCTCTGTAGGATGTTATCTAGACAATGTCTAAAAATGGTCTATCATGCTTTAATATGAGTCATATGAATTACGCTGTACCATTTTGGGGTTCAGCGGTTAGTATTCCATTGACCCACTCACAATTCTACAAAAAAGATTTTTAAAGATGATGTTGGAAAAAGAAATAACTTACCCTAGTAATGAATTGTACCTTGAAGCCAAAGTATTCGATGTAAGACTAATTTATTACTACAACTGTGTTTGTAGGTGTCATTATACTGATAATAAGCACGAAATATCTCACAACTATAAAACCAGAATAAAACAAAAGTACTTTTCTCCTTTCATGCAAAAAAATTTGGGTCAAAGATCACTACTATATTTAGCACCTAAACTATATAACACTACCTGATTTCTTGAAAATTTCTTGAAAGTAGACAATCTATCAATGTATGTATTCAAGAGGAAAATTAAAATGCACATATTAGAAACTCCTCGGGAAAAAATAAGTACATTTTTTTATTAATACAATTTTATTAATCCGAATTGACTGATTCCGTAAACATATACTTTTTTTATCCGTATATTTATGTATTTCTTTCCTGTTTTGTTTTATTATACATATTTGATGTCTTTCTGTGCTAGACATTTTGTGATATTTATACTTTATTATGTTCTTGAAACAAGTGTCAACTTATCAAGTATTGTTTATTCGTATAACTTTTAAAATTGTTTTACGTTTTTATATACTTTGTATTTTTCTACGAACATAAATTATTATTATATATAATGGTACAACCATAGATAAAATAAATAAGAGCATTTTATTTAATAGGAATTTCTCGAAAATATACATATATTTTTAATGTTTTCAAAAGGAACGAAAAAAATTTCGCTGAATGAGATTAAGGCCATTTAGATGGCAAATGTTTGATTGGGATTTATTTGGGTGATATATCCAGGTTATATATTTATATTAATTATGAATCCTACGATATAAATTAAATTAAAGATCACTAAAAATCTCCAATAAATTAGAAACCGGTTTGTCTTCAATTTTTTTAAATCTATTAGAGCTAGGGAATTTGCAACAATTTTGATATTACACAAATCAATCAGTCAGTCAACTGCTAATTTCTGGATGAATTTATTAGGTGAAATATTGGTAAATGTAGGATAGGTCAGTAAAATATCATAAAAAATCAAATTATCAGAGATCCATTATGCTGCTTTTTAATAATGTGTGGTACTTAATGAGAACGTAGACTGTAAGATGGTAACGTAATTTTAATAAAGTTATTAACATAGCATTAACAACACTTAGTTTACCAACACAACTTTTAGTGTATTGATAAAAGAAAACTTTTAGAAGTCAATGCAACCTTATCAGGATTTTCAATTATTACTCCATTTCAAATGACATATTACTGCTTTTATTAGAAGTAGCAATTATTTCTGTATATATAATTAAAAAGCATACATTTATTTTCAGATAGTTTATAAATAACAATTAATATCTCAGTAAAGTTATCAAATGCCTCATAAACAGCGTGTCCCACTAGTGCGGGAAAGTCCAATATTTATGTTAAAATGAGGAATATATGGATTTTTCTTTTTACTGTGTTGCCACATTTCTCGGAATGTACAAATTAAAAATATATTCAACTATACAGCACTACAGGACACGCTGTATATGAGAAAAATGGTATGGACAGGACTAGTATTCTTTATCTAGTCCTCTGAAATTAAAACAAATGGTTATTGGTCTAAACGAAATTTTGAAAGTGCAGTTAAATTTTCGATGGCAACGTCAAGTTTACAGAACTTAATTTGCAATTTTCACATGAAGAAACGGAGATTGATTAACTAATAAAAAAATATCTGGCTTTGCTACATATGAAAATTGCGCATTTACCTATCTTAACTTCAGCGTTGACAATTTAATTGAACTATAACACATGACCGTAATCAAAAGACGAAAATCAAAATTTCTAATTTTTCGTTGATAACAGAAAAGGTAGATCAATTATCTCTGAAGTAAATTCCGCAACTTGCCTAATTTAAGATAACCAAGATCCCCAAAAACCGAGCATAATTTTCTCAATTATTAAAATATTAATACGTATAAAGATATTAAATTTTTCATTTGATAGTAAAATTCATCTTCAAAACCTAGGAGGATAAGAATGAATAAATTTTGAGGCATCCTCCATGAATTAATTTTGTTTCTCTCTCTCTTTACAATGTGCCTACTACTTAACCAAAAAAAAACATAATTAACTTTTAACTTGTGACGTATAATGCATTATTTTATTACCAACTTTATTATGAAGACTACGCTCCTGGTTGACGTTTTTATTAGAATAAGTGATAACATCAAAGCCTCCCCATTTTCTAAATTAGTTTACGTGGCATAAAGATAAAACACTAAACAAGCAAAAACTTTTCCAGCCAAATAAAAATGCCGTTTGCATAAACCCATCAAGTAATTTATGGCAAACTTTTTCTTTGAAATTCAATTGGTGATGTGATTGGCTTTGCAAGTGGATGTTTCACGCAATTCTGATAAGATATAACATCCCCTCTCTTGTATAAAATATGGGGTGTTGGGATCTTATATAAGGGTTCTATTAGAGAGCTGATACTCACCTTCACAAGATACGTTGCTGATATCACCATCACCGCAGCGTCAGAACAGTTTCAAATTCAATCTGTGATTAAGCTTACTATGACAAGAGAACTGACGGTGGTTGCGCTTATATTTATTCTGGGTACGTATTTATAATTGTATAATTTTAAAAATTGAATTCCACCTTTTTAATTTAGCTACGCAGAAGTGATAAATGCCATAAAATACCTGCGTGAGATGTTGAAGTAGGTAATGTTAATGTCACCATTTGGGTTGTCGATACATTGTGTTCTTTTTTTCGCTCAATAATAACTATAAAAATACTATAGCGGATAAAATTGCTTGTACATTAAATATATGTAAATTGTAAGGATAATGATTATGCAATACCGTTAGTCATTATTTTTTTTTCATACACTAATCTAAGGATAGTAAAATATTCATAATGCATACATTATTATTTCTTTTTAGCATGCTTATCTTTTTTCTTTATAAAGCATTTTAATCAATGAACTAATTTTACTTAGGTCAAGATTATTCCTTGGATTATTTTTAGACCAAGAAACCTTAATGCTCCTGTGTGCCTAAAGACACGAATTTTCGAGATAAGCATTTTGAAGTTATAAAAAAGAGTAGGTATCACATTATACAATTACATATTAAGACTTATGACAAAGAGAAAGCCACTGAGTATTTGGAACAGATAAGCTTATTTAATTGTCAATGTAAGAAGTTTTTTTTAATTTAAAATATATTTAAAGCTGTGTCCTAAAAAATGTATTGAAACGTTTTGTTCGAAATACAATTTTAATTCTCTTTTAAAAAATTATGTATTTAACATTTTCTAAAGAACAGTGAAGAGGCTTAGCTCCCAAAAAAATTTGAAATTTTTTCTCCAATATTTGATAAAATAAAAAAATATGTCTGTGTACATCTCTGTTAAAGTAAGCAGTATTAATCTAACAGTGTGAATTAAAAATGTCAGCTTTTCATTTAAATTTTAATCACAATAATATTCACAAATCGCAGTTTATGACTATATAAACTTTACTTGAAACTTTTTATTTCCGAATATCAAACTGAATAAAACACAGTTTGTTTTATAACTGGAAGTCTTGATTTAATTTTCACAAAATTTAGTATCATAGGTACCTTCCAGTAAGACATATTTTATAAAATTCAAATGTTTTTAGGTGCTGTATGCACTGCAAGCTGCTACTGACTACGCCAGTGTGTGTCGAATGCGGTTAATTCCAAGTGACGCAGAGGTCTTTTTGGAATTTGATCTCAACAAATTTCGTACGGACTGTATTTAGATATTCCAGTAGTGCAACCATTTGACGAATAATTGAAAATGAGATGAAATCAAGTCTATTAAAAAACATTAAGACCTGTCTCTGTAATATTTTCATGATCAAGAAAATTACATTATTAGTACTATAATACCACTCACATAAACATATCTACTTATGACAGTACTAGTAATAGTGCCTAAACATTCATAATATTAGTCAGAAGCAATCAACTTTTTAATCTCAAAATGAACTCTTTTTATTTATGAAAAATTAACATTTCGGACGACTTCACATATTTTTTTCGAGAACTGGCACTATTTGTTTCTGTATGAAAAATGTTGACAGTTTTTTCATTTTAGAAAGGCTATAAAAACAAAAAGAACTGATCCTGTTTATTTTCAAGTTTGAACCCTTTTTGTAATGAGTTTTGGTACATACGTCCACAGCAACTTTTTTTTTTATTTTATGAGTTGCAAATCATTAAAGATCATACCTTTACAGTCTCTAAGTTATGATACTGTTAGATGTATGAATAAAAGTTCTACGACTTCCTCATTAATGAAAGAATATTTAAATATTTGTCCGTAGGGGTGGTTTGGGGTGAAGCACAGTCCTGTAACTCATGTGGATCGGAATGCCAGTCTGCTTGCGGTACGAGGCACTTCCGAACGTGCTGCTTTAACTACTTGAAGAAAAGAAGTCCCAATCCCGATCCACTACCTCAATCCATGGATCCAAGCTTAAGGTTGGAGCTGTGGCTCGCAAGATCAAGATACCCCTATTTCCAGCAAAGAAATATACTAGACAACTCACTAGAAGTTTCTAACGACGTCGGTGAACACCACAACCATGACTCCCAAATGGACTGAAGCCAATATTCTGATATGTCCGCAGCTAGGATGTTATAATTTAGTTCTTATTATAAGAAAATAATCAAATATTATTTTTTACTATGGATAATAATTTTACATCGAATCTGAATACATTTCAATGTCCTAGCTGTTTCGAACTAAACATGTATCCATCAGTTTTACAATTATTATTATAGTTTGTATAAACTCTCGGCTGGATATTATACGAACTATGAACAGAAATAAAACCTTGTCTATGTATAAAAATGTATATTTATCCGCTGCAACAATTTTATCGTTTCTAGAAAAAATAAATTGTTAATTAATTTATTGGTGAGAGTAATCAGCTTAACATATATGTTTGCTTTTCAATTTTTGTAATTATATTTTGTGCAAATATTTTATTACGGTGGCCATACTATTAATTTGAACTATGTGTTACAGTTAGATATATAGAAAACAACGTAAGTAGAACATTTGAATTTGCATAAATATCGACGCATATGACGAACTTTCAGAATTGTTTAAGTACAAATTAGTTATAAATAATAAATAAAAAGTATTTCAACAACTGTAAAATGTCAGAATTTGATTATTTTCTGCAAGTAAAACGAAATAAAATATTTATAAAATATGCTTCTACTTGCTGGGTTTTTTATAAAAAAATTTGCTTTTGAGATATTGTTTAGTATTTAAGCATATATATTTAAAGAACTCTTTATTTTAAATTTTGACATGCGTATATTAAACTAAAAAAATAGCACTTCTTGTCTGGAGATAGTTTAGAGGTAATCCAAATGGATTAATTTAAATAGATACCACACCATAAGTTTTTTCTTAAAATAATCTCTTCTACTTAAATTTTGAGTGTTTAAGAGTTTTCTGTTGTTTTATAAGGTGCACATAGATACGAGAACAATAGAATTATTGAGAGCATGTCACAGTTCTCAACAATATTTTTTCGTCGGATAAATGTAGCGCATTAACTTATTAATTCATTTTTGCACAATTTAAAAAATCAATAGCTGTTTTATACTGCGAATATTTTCTGTATAACAAAATATATGACACAATATTAATTTTCATATCTGCAACAAATCAAACACATTATTTCTCTTTTCCAATATTTTATTTATCAGACTAAATTCATAAATCTTGTTTGTTATTTCTGATAGATACATTTTATTATTGCGTGCGTATAAATAACTATTCAGAATTGTTCAATAAAATATTATCAAGCCGTTTTTTTGCAATCATAAAAAGTTATTAATACGAAATAAAAATTCGTTACACCTTTTCTATCTCTGAGACCAATACGTTCATTATTAAGAATATGATTTTTTCCATTTCACTTGTACATTTTAAACTATATTTGTTACAACTATAAAGACAAACACACAATCGTTTGTTTTGTTCCACTAGACATAAAACAATTACAGCTTAAAATTCGTCAATAGAGATATTTTCTTTAACGTTTCATTGTTTTCTAAACCTAAAGTATTATAGAAGCCACTGGCCACTATTATTGGCTGTTGTTGGTACTGCTGTTTCAGCAACATAGTAGAACATACCAAAATTGCCGATGTAAATTTAATGAAAGTTCTTGGGTTTAGAAATTTTTTAAAATACTTCGCCATCCCCTCACTTTAATATTATTTTATGAGTAATTAAATATTATATAGATTTAACTCAAAGAAATGACCTCATTTTTGCAGCAAACATATTTTAGAAATCAAAACAATGTTTTCGATTTATCATATTTTATTTTATTCTTATTACTTAGACATTAAACTGGCAGTCAGATAAATATAACACATAAAATTTGCGTGCGTCACCTCCAGAACATTTTGCAACAGTATTTAAAGAATTGGTGCAAGTATTTTCTTTTTACATAGACGCGCAAAATGTTTAAATTTAAATTACATAGTGCTAAAACTTGTTTTGTAAAATTCAGGTTTTGGAAATCTAAGTTACATATTTTGAAAGTCTGAAATCTCTCCAATTTAGATATTTTAAATACAGATTTTGTTATAGCACTGCCGTATATAAAAATAATTAATTAATTACGAAATTAGACCTATTGGTAGCTTCCTTTCAAATAAATGCAGTATTTTCAAATAGAAAACTATATCACTATATTACTTATGAACATGACTTAGAATCATTTTATAATAACTGAATATCTAATAACTTTTGATTATGAATTTCCCTTAATTCGACTGTTAAATGTCTACATAATATTCCTATATCAAAATTAACACAAGTTCAAATAAATTGGGGTTAATTATGACACCCATAGAAGGCATGACAAGGTTAGGAAAAACTGAGTTCACACAACTCATTCTTTTATTATTCAAATTCGTGATTCAACTGATTTTGAGAATATTTTAACAAAAACACCAACCAGACACCTTCAAGCTGTGAAATCTTTTTATGGAACTCAGTAAAGAGACACTCTGTATATGGTAGTACCATCTCTAAAAGTACTTCGTTTTCTTATTTTCGTTGTTATGAAAATTCATTGGCATTTTTAAGTCGTCCCGACAACTTGTTACGACGCGTAGTAACAAAACTGAACATTTAATATTCAAGGAAACTCATTACAATTCTAAACCAATCTATCTTTGAAATTATATTTACTAAAGTAGAGATTAGTAACTTAAAAGTTTATAAAATTTACCATAATTTAATTAGTTGTGGATCTACCGATAGGCCCAACATTACTTTTAAAAAATTTATAAAATATTGTTCCGCAAGAGGAATATATTTATTAAATTATTTATGATATTCCTTAAATCAATAGTTATAGCTCCAGTCAACACCCTAGAGTATTATTAATACAATTAAGATTTAGTCAAAACGTACAATGAAACATAAAAAAGGGTAGCAAGTCCTCAGTTTTTAGATATAGCAGGGAGGCAAAGCGCAACTGGCTGTGGCGCTCTTGGCTGGCACTGCCACGTCATCTTCCGTGCTTTCAACCGAGTTCTGCTGCTTGCGCCTGTTCAGTTCCACGTTCGCTTCCTGTATAGCTTCCCAGAGCTTCGCTTCCGACATGATCTGTCGAGAGAGGTCCTCAATTGCCGGTTCTGCGCTCAGTTCTAGTAGACTGTTTATGGTTTCGTCCATCTCCTCACCCTTGTCAGTTAGGGCTGGTAAATTGGATCGTTTCTTACCGCAGCCTTAAAACATTGATGCAATAATTGTAAAACATATTAAAAAATTAAAAATACAGAGCATAACTGTGATGTTACCAATACACGTATCCGATAACAAATGGGCCGTACTCCTTGGATGGAAATAAGCCGACATATTACAATTTTGCCTGCTTAACAAATTATTGGACTTCGAATAATGTTTATTATTATTTTTTTGTGATAATTGAAATTCTAATAATTGAATTCTTTGAAGATAATTGAAAAAAATATAGGCCCACAAGATAAAATCAGTTATCAGCTGCTATAGACTGGTGCAAGAATAAAATATGTCGCTTATTCTGTTTTTGCACGACATATGTGTTAGTTTTGTGTATTGTATTTATTTACTTTCATAATAGTATGTAACTTGTTTTTGATTATTACTTATACTTACACTTCTTTTTGAGCACATGATCGTTATNCCCACAAGATAAAATCAGTTATCAGCTGCTATAGACTGGTGCAAGAATAAATTATGTCGCTTATTCTGTTTTTGCACAACATATGTGTTACGTTTGTGTATTGTATTTATTTACTTTCATAAGTAGTATGTAACTATTTAATCATTTTTTATACAGAAAAACGTTTTTGATTATTACTTATACATTTCTTCTTTTTGGGCATATGATCGTTATTTATACGAAAATTTCAGATGCAAATATTATATTTATTTAACAAAATAGAATTACAACAATAAATACTAAGGTAAAATAAATCTTTATCGTCTTCTTGCACCAGGTGTTCAATTGTATTAAGATAACTTGAGGCAATAAAGACTTTCGTTCTTTGAAGACTCGTAATTACACTATTAAGTACACTTATTTAATTTGTTTAAATTCAATATTTAATGAGATCAAAAAATTTCAACTTATTTTTTTTATGAAGATAGATTGTCAGTCCATCAAATTATTTTGTTCGGACTTATTTGGTCAATGTCATAGCAACTAAAATCTATTGTACTTTCTTACAATTATATTAAGATAGTGGCTAAATTTGAATTTCGAAATGACCCTGCGATACATCAAACAAACGTAATTTGAATGGGTAACTATTTCGCACAATTGTGATTATGGTTTTTTACTTCTGAAAAAATACATTTTATTTTCTGTAAAATATGAGCTAAACAAGCCAAGAGATAAGAATGCTAATAGATTTATCTAAAGTTTAGATTCTGTTTAGATTCTAAACAGAATGCCAAAGAGAGACTTGTATGATATTAAAAAAAACTTTATATCATTTTTAATACATTAGAAAGTAGAAAGTAATTTGAGTAACAAAAATAGTCAGTTTGACAAAAATACAACAGTTGTTTTAAATTAATTTTAGCGTCAAAATGATGGCATCAAACTGTTTTGATCAAATAAATTTGACGAACATTTGTTAGTCTGGCACTGGCCTCAGATTTAAAGTAGATTCATGTTAGAACTAAATTCGCAATTTTTTATGCGAAAGATAATGGCGTACACAAACGGAAAAAATTAAATAATTGTTTTTAGGAACTTTATTGATTTGTGGCAAAACTGAGAGATAATGGATGATAAAAAGAATTATTAAACAAACTATCAGATTTACTACTATTGGTATTGTCAGTTAACAATAACACAGCTCCAAAAAAAAAAAAAAAATCAAAAAAATTATCTCTGGGGTATGTCTATGTCTACCATATGTTTTCGGGGGCTCTAAATTCGAATCCATTTAATCACATCAAGATTTTTCATAACCTCAAAAAATAGGCCCAAAAACCCAATAAATCCTTTATCCATTGACCACTCAACTCCTATAACTCTATAACCCCATAACCTCTTAATTCTATAACCTTTTAACCCTTAAACCCCGTAACCTCGAAACCTCATAACTCCGATACCCATAACCCGGTAAGAAAGAGACTTACGCCTTTAAGCCCTGAAACACAGTACCTATGTTCGAGCCATATGTACTTCTTAAGCCTTAAACCCATATTCCCCAATAATCCCCAATAATCCCATAACACCATAGCTTCATCACCTCAAAATCCAGTCAAGAATAGACTTATGCACGAATTGTCATGAATCGAAACTTCTTACATCATTGTTGTACTACTTATGTGTGTTTACAATCCAAGTATCTAATAAGGCACCCCAAAGGGAATAGTAGCCTTCTACATCCTCGTCGTTGTTCCTCATTTCGGCAAAACGTAGGCTCCCCCAACGAAAGTCTCTTTCTTACCGGGTTATGGGTGTCGAGTTTATGGGATTTCGAAGTTACGGGCTTAAAGGGTTATAGGATTAAGGGGTTATAGGGTTATAGGAATTGAGTAGTAAATGGATAGAGGATTTATTGGTGTGTTAGGCATATTTTTTGAGGTTATGAAAAATTCTGACGTGATGGGGTTAAATTGATTCAGATTCAACGACCTCGAAAACATGTGGCAGACAGAGTCAAACTCCAGAAGTAATTTTTTCGATTTTTTTTTGTGGAGCTGTGAAAATGAATGAAATGAAATTTAAAAATTGGAGTAAAATAAGAATTAGAATTAAGAATTATGTAGAATAAAAATTACAACAAAACATAACAATGGATTTGTAGTGCAATAAATTTTATGTAATTTATAATGAGGGATAATATCGAATCAAAACAAAGAATACAATTTGGAAATAATTCTCCGAAATTTTTCTGTAATACTTTTTATGTAAAAAACAAAATTTCGTGAGGGTTGTATTTTATATTTTTGCGATTTCTAACATATACCAACTTTATCTATAAAATGCACCAGTTTATTTGTAATAGTCTAAAAAAACATGATGGATTTAATAACGCAAAGTAATGAATTTGAATGTCTTTAAAAATATTTGAACTCTCTCTTTAACTCAAAGTTTCTTCTTTGGTTATCTTATTTCTTTTCTGTCTCGGGTTTTTCTTACTTCAGTTTCTTTTACAATATCCTCTTTTTCTAACGCTAGAATTAAATTTAGAATGGAGAATTAATAAATCACTTCAGCAAAAATTTTGTGGTTGGAAATGCAAAAAAGATTTTTTCCAACATCACGTAGCTTAAAACAATAATTGAAATTTCTACGTTCTGCATCTCACATTTGAAGGATCGTAGAGCATAGTAATCGTAAATCGGTGGTGCTATTGGTGTTGTCTTTTTGTTTATTTTGAAATCTACGCCTTAATGTTTGTCTCAACATATTTATTGCATATTTTAAAATAAAACTTATTAGATGTAGGTTGGGATCTGGATGCATAATCTATTTATCTGTACCACATCAAAACAAAAGAAATATTGTCTGGCAAACAGATAATAAAATATTACACCTCAGTTTACATTGCAGTCTTTACGTTATTAAGTTTTATTGCTATTTGCCAAATGCAAACAATATTTTATGTAACTAGATACGAGGTCGGTTCAGAAAATAACCGAACTTTTTAAGGTTGGCAGCATTGCGTTACGCATAACCTCCTCTATAACCACATGTTCTTGGATTTTTGATATCTCAATTAGTTTTCGTGAAATTGTTATGTGAATGCAACGTGTTTAAGTGTTAGTGACGATTTTTGAATTATGCGATTTTTTGTAACAAACTGGAGCAAAATTTTGTGTGAAACTAGGGAAAACTTTCACGGAAACGTTTTTCATTTTTGAAGCAAGCTTACGGAGATGATGCTCTGGGTCATATGAATAGTTTTCTCGAATTAAGTGGTCGTCAGTCAATTGTAGGTAATCCTCGGTCAAGAAGGCTTTGAACTTCAACTGATAATTCCCACGTTGAGCAAATCAAACATATAATGGTCATGCGTTATCGTTATATCGTTATCTTCCGTTTCAAAGGGTCTCCAGAAAGCCATGCTAAATTACTGGTTACGATATGAACAAATAATAATAATATTAACTAATAATTAATAATACTTATTATACCAATAAACAACAACGCCAAGCACTGCTCTTTACTGCACTGGCAAAACCAAGTGAACAGCGTTGAACACAAAACTAATTATAAAATACCATGCAAAAAAATATTTACGACCTAGTGGACCAATACAGGTTTTCTTTGACAACCAGCGTGCCGCCGTAGATTCTACATCAGGCGGACTGGTCTACTAATACCGTACTCGTCCAATGGCTATTAGAGTATAAATTACGAGACAAATAATGGCTAAAGCACAGGAAGAAATTTTAAGAGAAGTGCAGACGGTCATGTGCTTTAAGATTCACAGGATCCAATTGATATCGTAACAACTATACTATTAAGGCGTCTTACAACGGTTACGTCAAAAAATCAGCAAAAAGGGACCAAAGTTGTGACGGACAACTCATGGTTCTTGCACCATGACAATGCGCACACTTAGCATTTTCAATTCATCAGTTTTGTGCCTAAAATCAGATTACTGTCCTCCCCCACCCTCCTGACTCGTCGCGATTTCTCCTTATTTGCGAAATTAAAATCAGTGCTAAAAGGAGGCCGTTTTCAGACTATTAATAACGTCAAAGAAAATTTGTCACATACTTTGAAGACTATTTCAAATGAAATGATCAAGAACTGCTTTGCGAAATGGGAACGCCGTTGGAAAAAGTGTGCAAATAGGGGAGGGAAGTATTTTGATGGAGTCAAGGACCAATAATATATAAAAAAAAGTTTAAAAAAATAAAGTTCAGTTATTTTATGACCAGACCTCGTACTATTTGCAACGCCCAAAATCTTTGAGTAACTTGATTGAGTAAAATAATTGAAATGATCTCTAACTATGAAAAGTATATGGTATGATTCTCATATTTAATACCATTAATATTAAATATTGAATATTATATCCTAAATTAAGTTAATTTTTACATTAATCAAATTTATTATTTTCACTATTGTTATTATAAGAAATACTTAACCATTTTTCAAAAATTTGAATAAAAATTCTTATATAAAGGTTAGTCAGTTAATAATTTGAACGAATATTCTTTTACATTAAAACAGTCAATCAAAAGATACAATCAAACAGTTTTCATAACTCCCTAACTTTAAACGATAGGTTTATAACTAATGTTACTGTATATGTACACACAAATTTAAATATTGATATTGCATGAATATGCGTATTTTTACGTTTTCTACCAAAACGCCACAAATGAGGCACACTTCCACTTTAACATATCTTATCTCAACATGTAAGCCACAATGTGAACACCTATTCCTAGTTCACTGATATGTTGTCCATGAAACTGTTAGTGTTTATTTACAGTGACCACACACAAGTGAGTACCCCTTTGTGTTATGGGTTATGAGTCAAATATATTAAAAATAATAATTCGCAGAATACATTATGATAATAATAAATGATCATATTGTTATCTTAAGAAAATCTGTGTTTTATTTCAATTGATTCTACAATTAAATATTTAAATGTGGGATTTATAACTTTTTTAATTAATTTATAATATAATATTTTGGCTTTACTATGATTATTATTATTAAATATGTTATCTTATAGGGTCCATTCCAAAAATTTAATAGAGGTAATTCATCATGTTACTCTAAAAAGAAAGCTTTAATATACGTTTTAAATTGTATTTTTTTTTTCGCGTCTGCCTTAATAAAACGTTTTGAGTCTAACTAAGTCTTACCATTTCGGTGTTATTTAGTAGGTACCCTTTTAAAAAAGTAATTCATTCAGGTATGAAAAGAACTGTAACATTTTTAACATAGAAATGACGTGCAAGAAAGTATTATTTTTAAATAAATATACAATATTCATGAGAATTCCTATATAAATACTTACATTTAAAACAGTGATATATGTATGTTTTGAAGTAACAGTACCCTCGCTGTTGCATATTTACAATTTCTGTTACAATTGTTTGAACAGTTTATTTGTGCAAAAATTGTGATGAAGCCATTGGCATACAATATATGTTTAAAATTAGTAAACATAATTTAAAAGTGCATTTGTTAAAAATACAACTTTAAGATTGCTGTGAAAAAAAAAAATTAATATATAAGCTTTTCAAAATAAAATTAATCATTTTCATATCGACCTATGGTTTTTAACGGCATATTACTTAAAAATTATTTTACATCTCAAATAATGTTTTACCAACAATGCCAACCATTTTTCAGTGATCGAAAACCATAAGGTCAGAATAGGAGTTTGCATCAGGGGTTTATCACTCCTGTATCGACAAATATGTACGGCATTACTGAAAAATTCTATATCATATTGTAAGTCTTATTATAGAAAGGCCGTACAGTAGTAAATAGTTTGTATTAAGGAGAAAATAGTAGTAAAAATAAAATCAATTTTTGCAAGTAATACTTATTTGCAAAAATATATTTCAAAACATTTGGAACCATTTTTTTTTGTACGGAATTTTGTTTTTGTTGATTATTGTTGTCAGTATTATCAAAATATATTAATGAGTACAAAAATTTTTTACCGTGAAATCCTACCTTTGAGAGGGAAATTAATTTTCCTATAGTAAGCACATGTTTCATGAAAAATGTACGGCATGGCCAAAAATATCATTATTTTATAAAATAGAATTAAAATTAGTGAATTTGATGTTGGTTCAAATCACCCCCCATACGCTACTTACAAATAGAGGGTTGCACCCTGCATATCTAACCCCTGTATCAGCAGATACGTACGGCGTCACTAAAAAAGTTATCTACGTATCAATCCGAAACTTTCATAAATGCCGTACTGTGTAAATCACCAAAAATCGGGCCAAAATTTTCAGAAAATCAAACATTTTCCTGGCTTCCAGTGTTGCTATTTTTGTATTGCAATAGGTCGAGGTTCATTTTTTTTGTATAACCTATATACTTTAGAAATGCCGTACAAAAATGTTTTGTCGAAAACCAGCCCCCTTGGTGGACAGGTTTAGCTTACCTGTGTACTCAATTGTATCAACAAGAATTGACGGCATAGTTTCTGTTATTGTTATATATGGTAGTATTGCTTTATAAGTAATTCATACTGGGTCAAATGACCCCTTGAAAATTTCCGATGGGTTTGTAGTCTATATGAATAACCGCAAACATTTAGCAAACTATAAGAAGCATATCCCAACATACTTTAATAAAACGAAAGGAAATTATTTGCCTCTTTCTGTCCAATTTAACATAGAATTCTTAAAAAAAAAACAATAGTCGTCACTTGGAACCTGAAATTCCGATGTCCTTAATTACTAGTTTGCGATTTGAAATGCGTTAAGCAACTAATACAGAAGACCCTTTTTTTGCAAGCTCAAACGAACGATAACAACCACATCCTGTTATCAGGGATATTTGATCAACCAACGAATATTTATTTATCAATGTAGATTTTAAATTCAGTACGGACTTAAAGAATGAAGTAATAGGAACTTTCCTTTAACACCCAAAGGAAATGAGACACCACGTATAATCGAAAAATTTTAATAAAAGCCCAACTTTTATTTGAAATGTTTAAATGTTTGTTTATATGTATTATTCATATTACTAAAGTTGTGGAAGAATGCATCTTACGTGGAACATCCTTATCATAAAAGAGCCTTTGTTTTTCTTAATAAAATCACGAATAAAATATATATTTTTTAATTGATTAAACTTCGATACCGAAGCTGAAAGAATTGAATGTTACATAATTAAAAAAGATATGAAGATGCACCAGTGATTTTATCTTTTAGAAATTTTAAATCCTGAAAAATATTTTGATAATACCATTGACGAATGACATTTTTAATTTAATATTTTATCACCGATAAAACCATGTGTGGTGTTGTCAGCGATAAGACTTGCGTTTTCTCAGTATAATAAGGACGCTATTGGCCAAAAATTAATAAAATAATGTAATGAAAGAAAAATAATGGTAAATAAAATATGATTTTCATATTAAATTAAACCTCAAATGACAGAAATATTTTATCTAGCCCTCATGGAAAATTATAAAAAATATACAAACACCGTAAATATTCACCGCATGTGTATTTCTTAAAAATAATATGGTCACCACTTTCCATAATATATATGCACGTCAAAGAAATCAACATGTCTGTTAGATATTTCCATAAAACGATGCAGCGAAACAGGACATGCATTTTAAAATGCGAGATTTTGATAAATAATTATATAAATTAGCTACTTAATTGACTTTGTCCTTCTTTACCATATGCCTAAATATCTTTAAATTATTGTTATTCAAAAGCTTCAAACACTTGATGATCATAAATAAAATATTGAAACCCTGAACTCCATAGAATGTATTTTTTTCAGGAAATATGTTGAAAGTGAGAGGCCAACTTGTAACCAGAAAACAAATATTGGTAATATGTGGAATAATATTTTGTCTGCCATTATTAATATTATTATTGGACCACCCAAGGACTAGATACATTTTAAAAACAGTGCAACTGAAATCGGCCTTTTCATTAGCATCAGATTATACACATTTAGTAAATATAAACTTTACATTTAATATGCTTCCATTAATCTGTATCGGAGACGAAGAACCTTTGTTAATTTTAGTTCATTCCGCAACCAATCATTTCAATAACAGAAAAGTCATCAGAGAAACTTGGGGCCAATACGACGATGACATAAGACTTTTGTTTTTAGTAGGGACAGCTAACGGCAAGGATATTCAAGAGAAACTTGAAGAAGAAAGTAAGCAGCATAGTGACTTACTTCAAGGAAATTTTGTGGATACCTACCACAACCTTACTTATAAACACGTAATGGGTTTGAAATACGCCGTATACCATTGTTCTCAGGCTAAATTTGTATTAAAGGTGGATGATGATGTTTTCGTTAATATTCCTACTTTGAAAATGTTTATAGCTACTTATATCTGCCAAAATAGACAACCAACGAAAATACTATGTTCAAGAATACGCAATCCTACCGTATTAAGGTCAGGAAAATGGGCGACATCCTTGGAAGATTACCCGGCGAAAAATTATCCGACACATTGTGGGGGTTTTGCAATATTTTACCCTCAAAATGTTATATCAACTCTATACGAGATGGCTCAAAAAACTAAATTCTTTTGGGTAGATGATGTATTCGTTACTGGAATATGTGCCAAACAGTCCAATATTACCCATATAGGTATTGAACATTTAGTACTGTCTACTGCAGATGTTCATAATATCGTTGATTTGTCATTTACCAATATTACTAAACCATTTTTGATTGGGAGAATTAATTTGAATGAAAATCAAATTAGATCTTTATGGAAATTTGGTAGAAGCCATACATCAAAGACTATATTAGATTATCTCGACTACAATTAGTGGTTTTGAATAATTTTATAATTAGTTAATTTATTTTTCTATCGTAGCTAAACTGTCAGTATTATATTTTTACTTTTTGAAATAAAATGTTTTTAAAAGTTTTAATATCTGCGTTTATTTATCTTCTGTGGACTAATTAAAAAGCTGTTAGAACTGAATAAACAGGGGCTTTTTATAACTCATTGCAGTCAAAATTATTTGTCAATACCATACAAATTTTTTCGCCTTAATACATACTTTTAAAAGTAGTGTATGTTCTGCTTTACTTCATAATTTATGCCATGACTTCATTAACTACGTTTTTAATTTATCTTTTTTATTTTATATAAATATAATAATAAAAGATTATTACCTCTATAATCCTAATAACAAAATACACAACGTCATTAAATTTAATGAAACATTTGCATTGTGTATTTAAAAACTCAGTCTTTATCTATTTATTTATAAATTTACATATGTATACTTATTTCATGAAAACTGTTGAATATGGCAATGTTTTTTCTACTAAATAAATACATACTTATATAAATCGTTTCTTATGTAAAGACCAAACCAAATAGTTTTAGAAACCATTCCCACTTGAACAAACTTTTTGATGTGGCTTCTAAAAAATAGCTTTGTTCCATTTCATATTTTTTATCAGCTAGAATAAAACCATTTTATAAATGAAACGCTTTCATCGGATAAAAGGTTACGGTAGAATATGATCTTTCACAATAAGAGCGTTTCAGTAAAATTTGCTTATATAACTAACAATAAACCGACTAACAGCAAATAAATTATATTTGTATAGAACAAACATTAAATGATTTAGATAAGGGATATAGGTTGCATTAATAGATATTATATTATAAAAAAGTTTTTTGGTGCAATTTTTTATAAATTTTGCACCAAACTTCCGGTCTTGCATTATGTTCTTTACAAGGTCCAAACAAATGAGTCCAATTGCGCCCAGCTTTCCAAATACTATTTTACATATTAACTATTATATCAATTATCTAAAAAGCAAAATAAAATTTCTACGTCAGTGATGTTTTTGTAGTTTTGATTATGACATTTCAAATATATAACATTATTTTTGTGCAATAAATATCATTACAGCTCATTTTTAGAATAAAGTATGGTACTTTTTTCTTAGAAATAACATTTTACATAATTTTATGTGTTCAATTTCAAAAATAACCCGTGGCATCAAAATTCTGGTGTTTTTATTACATATTCCTTACCGTATATTCATCAATGATTGGTATATTCGAAAATTTTCGATTATTGCGATACTTTCAATAAACATCTTTTTTTATTTTGAGGAGTCCTTTCAACAGACAAAGTTTGGCGTGTGTAAGCCGCTGTATGTAAAAAATGTATTTATTTTAAAATGATTCAGATTATTTAACTGCTTTAAATATACCTACATCCAAAATATTTTCAAATTAAATTATAGATATGATTTATATAGCCATTTGTTATTTCCGATTTTTGTAATCAATAATGGTAACACTTTTTTTTTACTTACCTGTAAAGGCATTACAGAAAGGACGTTTGTCCGGTTCAATGAACACTCTCTCTCTGGTGGGGTAAGGTGCCGACCCCTGGATAAAATACAATTACTGTATTCTTGATAAACTATATTTACTGGGTGATTCACATAAAACATTCCGATTCAACAACTAATGACGCAAAGAAATTTGTAGATTCTGTAAAAACTAATCGATGACGTCAATTAAGAAGTCAAGTAGAAGTTTTCGAGTATAAATTGATATCGATGCCACTGGAATCAAAAGAAATGTGCAGGAATTTTGACAAATGGTTTATCTTCGCTACAATCAAATTTTAAGCTAAATATGTTCTATAAATAACTATCGAAAAATTTAATAATTTTTAAGATTACTGCATAATCAAGTTACTCGAAACAGATTGAATTGTACCACTTGCAGATTGATTACATTTAATGCAATTTGATATGATTTTCGTAAACTTAAAGAAGGTCTGATGCATTTTGTACTCTGTAGGCTTTATATATTTTAATTAAATTGGTAGTACAATCGTGTGCAATTCTAATACAAGTTGTTTCAAGTTTACTTGAAATAGCCAAATTGTGTCAGATTGTTTTGTGTCTATTGCTGAAATTTATATCGTTTCTTATGCAAGATACTTTTACAATACTTGCACCAGACTTAACCGAAAGTACTTGAGTCCAAAGGGGTGAATATAAGTCAAGTACAATATGTCTTACTTAATTCTAATGTAAGTTTGCAACATAGTCACTTGCTTTAATTTACCCCTTTGTGCTCAAGTGCCCTGAATCAAATCCATTGAAAGCTTTGATCAAGACAATTGCACAATGAATCTTGCAGTAAACCTGATGCTAATTTCAGCAATAGGTACACAGCACTCTTGTATAAGTGTCTTGTGCAAGATTTTGCTACCAGGGATGTAATGGTAGACATAACTTTAATTTAACTTCTGAAGTTGATCAAACTTTATAAAAATAAAGTTAAAGGAATATAGCATACGACTTTATAAGTAAAAAAAAAAATTACATGCTTGGTAAAGCTGATCATTAAAATAGGCTTAGAAGTTTTTGCAGATGTGTTTGAGTTTCACATTTACTCTATTAACAAAAATTCCCCTTCCCTATCAATCTAGATACTAATATAATAATACTGTCTAAATTCTCATTTATTTTCTAACTACTCAAACAACACAAGACAAACGATTTCACTATTATCACGCGGTCTATATAATTCATAATTCATATATGTATAATAGTGCAGTAGATGATTTTTCTAAATCTTAATTGAGTTGGAGATAAAACATTTATTCTTCCCAAAACAAGAATAAGCTGTTCATAAACAATACTTACTAAAATGTTTGGAAAGGTAGACAGGTATACTAAATAGGACTATAGAATAATCAGTACATTTAGAATTTTTAAATTTAAGGAAGACTATAGCATCCTTCCAACATACTAAAAAAGTTGTCTTGATCAAACAGTCAAACTTAATACAATTGAAGTTTTATTAAGAAATTATTTTATTGAATGAGCAGAAAAGGTATTTTAAAGTCTATCCAATTTATTATTTTATTTAATAAATTGCTTCATTCAAATCTTAAAATAATTCTTAAACATTTTAAATTTTATTGTTATTTATTAATAATAATTCAGTTCAATTTTAAGAGCTCAAAACTATTATGAATTTCGACTGTCTTTACCTTTATCACGTGATATGTAAAACTGTTGAATTTTCAAAATCTTTTTTGTGACACAATTTTCTTAAAATTTAGTGGTAATGTGGATAAATCACTTTTCAAAATTCTGAGAAATAAAAATTTCTTCTGACTCCAACGCCATCTACGATGTTCATAGTATCAGCTGGCGCTAACAGAATCAAAAAATCTCTTTCAGTTATTCTAATTAAGGAGTCAGGGAATTTTATGTGAATCACTTGCTGCATAAGAATAATAACAGTATACGAAATAAACAACGTTAGAATGAGATCTAAATGATACAAATGTATGCTATATCTAATTTTTTGTTGAGATTAAGATAACTTTCTCTTTTATCACAGATATTTTACCACATCACATAATTATTATTATACAGCGTGTTACAGAATGACGTTTTGAAAATTTTGGAAATTATTGTAGATGATGAAACAGTTTGCAATAAGAATCCTATAGCTAGAAATGTGAAGTAAAGTTTCCACAGTACTATACACTAAAATCAGACTGAATTGGCTGATCGTGCAAAACCTGCCAGACACTTACGTAATCCACGTGCATTACGTGGGCAGCTGCACGTGTGCAAGTTCTTTAATGCATGTTCCATAATGTTTTCAAATTCAGGGGTTCGTGTCTGTCTCTTTGCATTTGCCTGATGTGTATCAGATGACACGGTTTCTGTATTCCTAAGTCGACGATCAACATTGGTGAATAATGGGTTGCTAGGAAGTCGTCTGTTTGGGTACCTTCCTGCGTACAATCAACGAGCTGCACTGGCATTCACGCTAGCATCACCTTAACACAAATGAATGTCAGCAAATTCTCCAAATGTGTAATTATCCTCCATGAAGCCAGAACTTAACTGCAGTATGTAAAACAGGATAAGCACACAACTGTATACTGACTTAACTTGGTTAGTTGTGTGTTTACAGCACAATGTCAGTGGATGAAAGGTGTGAAAGACAATAAGCACTCTTCATGTACACAGGCTTAGGCAGACTACTGTAGTTTACTGTGTTTACAGTCCTTCGTCCGCAGCAGTAACATAATGTCAATGGATGAAATGGTAGCTACCCAAGTGATAGGAGGTCAAAACCTCCTACTGCTGTAAAATGTTTATTTCACATTTCCAGCTATAGGTTCCTTATCGCAAAATGTTTCGAATTTCACCTCTACAATTTTTAAAACGCCATTCTGTAATCCCCTGTATATTGAATGATCATATTTATGTATGCGGGTTATTTTATTTTGTAAGAATTCTTTTTTTATTTGGGATTGAACCAAAAACCAGTAACTTTTTCCTAAATTTAGCAACAAGCTCAGTTCGCAAAAACATACCCTAGTTATAGCAATTTATTGGAAATGAAAATAAGAATGAAACAGTTACGACTTCACAAGATTATTTTTATTTTATAAACGATTAAATCAAACTAATTTCAATAAATTACTATAATATATTGACCTTTTTCTGAGAATATGTGTTCAGATAAATAAAATAGGTTAGCTCTATAAAGTTTTGCCATAAATAAATCAATGTGAAAATTAAGCAAGTTAAACAAAATTTAAATACCTAAATTTGAAATTTTCTTAAATTATAAATACGTATAAGAAAACTACATATATCTACACGTACTTATGCGGTTGTTTTTAAATATTGCAAAAAGTTTTCAGTATAAATTTTAATTCGAACTAAGAATAAATATAGACATTAGATCAAATGTACCATATTATGGAGAACTTGAAAGAAATCTACTTACCTCATATTAAAATCAAAAACAGCTAATACAGATTATATCATTTCATTTAAAAGCATCCATTAAATATACGTACAAGGACACGATGAACAATCAATCGGATATGGGTAGGACATGTAAAAATAACGTTATAAGTTCATATATATATTTTTTTATTCGGGTTTATCCTGTAAAATATTACTTTTAAAGTTAAGAGTTGAAAATCGTTTTTTTTTTTTTCATTAAGTTTGAATAATTTTTGGATGAAAGCTAAGTTATTAAATGCTATGTCTGCAAATGCATTCAATTTGTTCAAACCTCATTTGGGAGCCAGGGGCGTAGAGCGTCCTCCCTCCCCCCAAAAAAAAAAATTATTGGCAAATTTTTAAATTTTTCTATATATTTTTTAAAGGTTGTATTTTTTAAGTGAAAAAAGTTATACTTTGCTTGTGTACATTTCGAGCTAGAACTGTATAAAGATTTATTATTTTCGATCTTAATAGCGATAAAAACATGAAAATTTGTGCAAATGACATTTGACAATATGCATTTATTTTACTACATAGAGAACCAATTGATGTTTCCAGATTTTATTATTATTAAGATATGTCGGAAATATATGTATAACAAGTACATCTTCTTCACTTAAAAAAGTACGTAAGTCTTGAAAAATGGTGACCAAAATTATAAAATTGGCCTATAAAATAGCTATAAAGTAGCTCTCGGTAAATTGAATGCATTGGTAGAAATAACAGCTTTTACCTAAAAATAAGAAACAAAAAAAAACTAAAACTTACAACGTAAAATCGAATTTGAACTCTCAATTTCAAGATTTAGTAACTCTACAGGGTGAGCCCGAATAAGAAAAATATATAAACTTGTGTCGTTATTTTTGCAAGGCCTACCTAAATCCGTGAGATTGACCACCATTTTTTGAATTGGACACCCTGCACATAAGTTTTTGAAAATTGTGTGCAATCTCTGGTGTCCGCACATTCTGATTGTCAAATGCCGAATAAATCTAAAATTCTCGTAAATATGTATATGTAAAAAATGTCTACCTAAGTTTAATAAATTATCTTTGAATTACTATTCAGTTGCTACATATTAAAATTTTTGAATCATTTATACCGGGCCTTACTTAAACATTGAGTTTAAAATAAGACAATTTATGGTAAACATTAATATTTTCTAAACATTTTGCTCTTCTTAAATTCTTAAACTCGAAATTAAGTCGATACCTAGGTAGACTAGCGTACCACTTTGTGACGTAACGAAAATAATTTCATTCACAAAAATACATACACAGACTCACAGTTTTTAATAAATTAATTCTTGGACTTACCGACTCTAAATTTAGTACAGTATAATTTTTTGATATTAGTTACTTCCATACAAAATTGTATAAAGTTTAAATAGTGATATTGAAACTGTCTGTGTAAAATGTTCAATAAAATGCTATTTGATAATGCAAGGAATCTTCTTTTGCATAAGTGAAAAGATTATTTTCCATCAACATTATTGTCCGAAAGTCTAAGAACAATTTCTTATTTAAACTCAAAATTTTGATTTTTTTTTTCGATATTTCATGATGCAAAATTGTGAGAAATATAAGGCATTTTTTTTTCATCTTAATCATGGTTAATTGATGTTTACAGAGCAATAAACCTGCTCCTTTAATTTTTTATAAAACTTTGACGATTCAGGAAAGAAAAACGGTTCTACCGATCGATTTCAAAATTTACAGACCTCATGGGCATATTGAGCTAAAAAAAAACCTACAAACATTGGTACTCTTCGCAATATTCACAAAGTAGTCGTCGATTTCCCAAACATACCAAAAGGCCCTTGAAGAGGATAGATTCTAGTTTCCAAAACCCACCTTCCGTTCGCTGTACATTAGTTCATGAGATATCGATCATCAAAAAAAGGTGATATTTCACTCAATAGAAGGTATCTCAATGAGAAATAATCGTACAGAAAATAAAAAAAAAACAAATTGAAGCTGAGGAGTCAGGCTAAATGACCCTGTCATTGATTACGCCAGAAAAAAAGTTGTGCGCGCATGGACAGTTTAAAAAAAAATGTAGAATTTTTGCCTTGAATTATTTCTCTTGATTGCGCCGAGAGTGATGCTCAAAAAAATGTTTTCATCTCAAGATTTCAGAACTAGAAACTTCAAGCTTCAAGATGCTTCTTTTTTTTTTCTCGATACGACCATTATTCACGAAGTTACAGTGTAAATATGATAATAAATTACAGTTACGGTTAGGATTACAGTTCGTACGATATTTTGTTGAGATATAATTGCAAGAAGACCCCTGCGTCACTTTCTTGGAATTAACCGCATTCCACACCCGAGGCAGAAAAACATTCGCGGCGTGGCATTCACCATAGCAGCTTGCACCGCATACTGTGTTTTGCAGTTACGAAGGCATGTTTCTTCGGTTCTTTTCTTGGCATTCTATCTCAACAAATATTGTACACACTGTACCTGTGACGGAAAATACCATGTAACTTTTCTGTGATTTGAATCTCCCTGTGTCATAAACGTCTATAGCCACTGAAACTCGGTATTATCCGCTGTTTTCTGGTCTTTAAATTTCTTTTCATGGATTTTCAACTTATACTAGCACATCAAAACTACCCCAAAAAGTGTTCTAAATTTCAATCCCTTTAACCTATAACAAAATTATGTGTCCGTCACTGATTCAGGTATAAATGAGCTACACTTTACTAAGTTTAGTGTTCGAAACGTCAATTGTATTTTTTTTATTTCTTTGAACCTATTGGAAAGCGTAGCTCTTGCTTTTCTCTTATGTAACATTTATCCAAAGTAACCCTAAAAAATTCAGAAGTATTTGAAATGCCCTATTACCCTCTTGGGAAGAAACATAGCTTCAGCCTCCGAAACGAGAAGAACTGCCACCATGCAGGCACAGATTATGAAGAATGCCGACGACGTGGTCATGTCCCCTGAAAATAAGCAATGAAAGAAGAGAATTATTAACAGTGATAAATGGATAAGCTTTATTGGCGACCCCCCGCGCCGTTACAATGGAATACTCTCTGCATCCGGCTGCGAGGAATGCGGGGGTAAAAGCCACTTAGTCTACTCTAACTACAAGGCTCAACACCCCGGTTCTCTAATCATTTGCCTACTTTGATTGTTCATTGTTAAATGGAGAGGCCGAATTATTTTACTCGAAATGCTGTAAGTGATCGATTTTTATTCTTCTCCTAATTCATATTCGAGAGGAAAATGCAATTTAAATTTGCTTATAACTGAAAAACTTGTTCACATATAAGTAAAAATGTTATCTTTAGTTTCGAGATTAAGCAAAATATCTCGATATTTTTTAGGTATAATAAAATTTCCAGTATAGTTACAGATATTATCCTAGAAATAGTTCTCTTTGTTTGAAGGTAAGTCATTTCTCTTGATACTGAACTTCGAAATAAAAAATCTTGTAACAACTAACAAATCAGAAAATGGAGATTACGCAAATTTTAGATGCTAATAGAACCAGCAACCTTCTAACATTAATAGTAATTGTCTATAAGTAATAGTACAAAACCAAATTTGATAAAATCTTCCTTTCATTTTCGTTAATTCTAATTTAGGAAACATTAAAAATAATGCCGGTTACGAAACTTGAAGTGGCTTACTAATCATTACATATAGCTTAACAAAACGGATCCATATCACTAATCTTAATAAATTATACCTGTCAGACAAACGCACAAAACTGATTTCAAATCAGTCGCGTTACTCGAATAAGTTCATGTTCATGTAGGCACAAATTTTTGTACAATGCAGTTTTTTTAAAGTGTAAGCAAGAAAGTACGACATAAATTTTGCTTATCTAATAAAATTATTCTTTTCGTAAGTCGCAATGGTCTGTGATTTTCTCTGCTCGGGATATCTAGCTTTTAGATTTTTTTAAAATGTCCCTTTTTTTAATCTTATAATACGTTTAATAAGTGTTTCTAACTGTTTTTAATTTTAAATGATTAAACTAATTTCATTTGGAAAAATCTTCTTAAATCAATCATATTTCGAAACTAATGGTAATTTTGCTGCTACAAGCTCACATAAATTATTTCGTTTTAAAACTACTTTGGTACATATAAGTAGTACATAAACTTTTATATTGTCAAACATTGTTTATAACTATATTATAATGAAATTATTTCTTCCGGGCAAAACTACTAATTCTAATGAAGCTGGCAGTCTTACATTAATTAATTAATATTACTTCCGAATTTTTGATACACTATGTAGATAGTTCACGTACTTTGTATGTAACTTTACTTATTATGAAAGTTAATTTGTAAGAACTCAATATATTTATATGTTTCCTACTTTATTTTGTCACGTTGATAGTCATAAATATAAATCATCTTTAGAATTCTATTATATCTTTGCTGAAGTCAAATTTATCGTTTAAGAATGATACTATTGTAAGTTATATCAATTAAAACTCCCACTCCCACTGTTAAAATGACGTTTAATTTTTTCGCAAACAGCAAATGTGTTAAACAATAATACAAAGCGTAAAATAATAAACTTTTGACACTCCATTCTACTACATAGAAATACCAATTGTATCACTAATTTCAGAGGGTACAGTATGACTTTCAATGCCCATGGATTAAATTTGCTATTACCTAATTCTAAAAATGAAAACAAACGAAGTGAATGGGCCATCCCTCATGCTTACTTGGCCGAAAATAAACTGATTTAGATCAAATTACTTTCGTACAATTTTGCTTAGGTTTACTTCACACCTAATATAAAATCTTTTGTTTTTGCGATATTTCATTTTGTCGGTAAAAGATTTTGGAAAAATGTATGGATAATTTTTTATGTAACCCCACTTCATTCATTGCCAACGAGGTAAGCATGTTGCATAGGTCGCTAAAATACGTTGTGCCTCACAAAAATAGTTTTCCAATTTTTCTGTTAACGCCTACTGAAGGCCCCTAAATGTTGTTCCGTGGAACCTCATTCTAATGGATGTACAACATTAAACGTTGACATTTGAATAAAGGTAAGTTAGTCGAAATTGTACAAAATATTTAATAAAACTACAAACTTAACATATATTTGCCTTCATTCTTTATCTGGCAACAAGTCTGACGTCCGTTAATTGAAGTTAACGAAAATGTAACTACTATAATGATTATGAGTTCTACTTTGCTTCCCCTGTAAGTATCTGAACGATCATATTTTTGGATGTTGAAAAACATCAGTGGCAAGTGCAGTTCATAGTTCCTACAAAATACTAATTTTTATAGTTCATTGGTTTAGTGATTTGTTTCCTCTGACTACTGAGCAGATGAGACGAAGGAACTCCAGTTTGAAGAGTTACAGAAGTTTTAGTTTAGTAATAAAGTAATAATAGTTTCATTCTTTAAAAAATATATTAACAATTTATAGAAAAAGATTATTATTTATTACTTATACCCCTTGTTAATATTTACATAGTTTCTATATGCTGTTGAGAGATTTACCACAACAGAGACTAATTAGACTTTTCCTAAAGAAGGTCAAATTTAACTAGGATACAAGTCTAACAAAAACAATCTATCCGCAATTGACAACAGCAGAAATTTAAAACAATTTTTCTGTGAGAAGATGTACTTCAGCTACATGCAAAGAACACTTTGTTTATAAATTTATGTTTCATAAAACATTCTCGTTTTATCAAAATCTCAACTAAACTCAACTAAAAATAAAATTGCAAAAAACCACAAAAGATTGTTTCAGGTATTCTTAGCAACCTCTATGCTTTAGGTAAGAAATAAATTTATGTCCCCTTCAGCTACCCTAAAAACCCTTTTATAACAAATTTTATTGAAATTTCTTAAAAAGTTAAAGATATATTGTTTGGGCGCCATAACTTCTTTAGCAAATTTTTGTGCTAAGATAACTCTGTTTAAATTAGTTTATTTTCATCTAAGAGAGCTACTGTTGAAATAACGCCCATTCACGTCAAGACGCCCTGTATTATACAATTTTGCAATTATAACAATAATAAATAGTAAATTAATAATTATTTTATTTATTTAATTACTTCAGAACTAAAGCATATTTAATTATTAGGATAATTATTATTATCTACAAGATTGAAGAACGCTCTTTGGTCTTTTGATTAAATATTATATTATACATTAAAAATGTATTTTAATTATGAGGAACAGAGTTACTTTTAATCCCTGAAGAATTAAATTTTTTATACTGTTGCGTCAAAAACAAAGGAATATACAAGCCAATTTGACAGCATTTAGAGTCACAGACTGTAACGAAATGGTATGTATATCGGGTGATTTTGGCTTTCTCTTTTGTCAGCAAGCTTCTTACAAGCTTAGGCTCAAAAGATACAGTTTAGTTCTTCAATAGATATTTTAATAAAACGTTTTAATATAAGTATACACTTTAGAGTAGGTACGTAAACAGGGTTACATATACACATATAGCATACAAATTTATGGTACATACAGTGATTACGCGTATTGTTGTAAATAATATAATATCTGAACTAACCTGTTGATTCCTCCCTCTTTAGTCGGTAATACGATAAACAACCAAGTAAACAAGAAAGGATTAATAAGCTCTTATATATAACACTTTTCTACCCCATCCCACTGAGCCCTTAACTGCGCACTCAGCAACCCATTACCCTATCTNTGAAAGAAGAGAATTATTAACAGTGATAAATGGATAAGCTTTATTGGCGACCCCCCGCGCCGTTACAATGGAATACTCTCTGCATCCGGCTGCGAGGAATGCAGGGGTAAAAGCCACTTAGTCTACTCTAACTACAAGGCTCAACACCCCGGTTCTCTAATCATTTGCCTACTTTGATTGTTCATTGTTAAATGGAGAGGCCGAATTATTTTACTCGAAATGCTGTAAGTGATCGATTTTTATTCTTCTCCTAATTCATATTCGAGAGGAAAATGCAATTTAAATTTGCCTGTAACTGAAAAACTCATTCACATTTAAGTAAAAATGTTATCTTGAGTTTCGAGATTAAGCAAAATATCTCGATATTTTTTAGGTATAATAAAATTTCCAGTATAGTTACAGATATTATCCTAGAAATAGTTCTCTTTGTTTGAAGGTAAGTCATTTCTCTTGATACTGAACTTCGAAATAAAAAATCTTGTAACAACTAACAAATCAGAAAATGGAGATTACGCAAATTTTAGATGCTAATAGAACCAGCAACCTTCTAACATTAATAGTAATTGTCTATAAGTAATAGTACAAAACCAAATTTGATAAAATCTTCCTTTCATTTTCGTTAATTCTAATTTAGGAAACATTAAAAATAATGCCGGTTACGAAACTTGAAGTGGCTTACTAATCATTACATATAGCTTAACAAAACGGATCCATATCACTAATCTTAATAAATTATACCTGTCAGACAAACGCACAAAACTGATTTCAAATCAGTCGCGTTACTCGAATAAGTTCATGTTCATGTAGGCACAAATTTTTGTACAATGCAGTTTTTTTAAAGTGTAAGCAAGAAAGTACGACATAAATTTTGCTTATCTAATAAAATTATTCTTTTCGTAAGTCGCAATGGTCTGTGATTTTCTCTGCTCGGGATATCTAGCTTTTAGATTTTTTTAAAATGTCCCTTATTTTAATCTTATAATACGTTTAATAAGTGTTTCTAACTGTTTTTAATTTTAAATGATTAAACTAATTTCATTTGGAAAAATCTTCTTAAATCAATCATATTTCGAAACTAATGGTAATTTTGCTGCTACAAGCTCACATAAATTATTTCGTTTTAAAACTACTTTGGTACATATAAGTAGTACATAAACTTTTATATTGTCAAACATTGTTTATAACTATATTATAATGAAATTATTTCTTCCGGGCAAAACTACTAATTCTAATGAAGCTGGCAGTCTTACATTAATTAATTAATATTACTTCCGAATTTTTGATACACTATGTAGATAGTTCACGTACTTTGTATGTAACTTTACTTATTATGAAAGTTAATTTGTAAGAACTCAATATATTTATATGTTTCCTACTTTATTTTGTCACGTTGATAGTCATAAATATAAATCATCTTTAGAATTCTATTATATCTTTGCTGAAGTCAAATTTATCGTTTAAGAATGATACTATTGTAAGTTATATCAATTAAAACTCCCACTCCCACTGTTAAAATGACGTTTAATTTTTTCGCAAACAGCAAATGTGTTAAACAATAATACAAAGCGTAAAATAATAAACTTTTGACACTCCATTCTACTACATAGAAATACCAATTGTATCACTAATTTCAGAGGGTACAGTATGACTTTCAATGCCCATGGATTAAATTTGCTATTACCTAATTCTAAAAATGAAAACAAACGAAGTGAATGGGCCATCCCTCATGCTTACTTGGCCGAAAATAAACTGATTTAGATCAAATTACTTTCGTACAATTTTGCTTAGGTTTACTTCACACCTAATATAAAATCTTTTGTTTTTGCGATATTTTATTTTGTCGGTAAAAGATTTTGGAAAAATGTATGGATAATTTTTTATGTAACCCCACTTCATTCATTGCCAACGAGGTAAGCATGTTGCATAGGTCGCTAAAATACGTTGTGCCTCACAAAAATGGTTTTCCAATTTTTCTGTTAACGCCTACTGAAGGCCCCTAAATGTTGTTCCGTGGAACCTCATTCTAATGGATGTACATCATTAAACGTTGACATTTGAATAAAGGTAAGTTAGTCGAAATTGTACAAAATATTTAATAAAACTACAAACTTAACATATATTTGCCTTCATTCTTTATCTGGCAACAAGTCTGACGTCCGTTAATTGAAGTTAACGAAAATGTAACTACTATAATGATTATGAGTTCTACTTTGCTTCCCCTGTAAGTATCTGAACGATCATATTTTTGGATGTTGAAAAATATCAGTGGCAAGTGCAGTTCATAGTTCCTACAAAATACTAATTTTTATAGTTCATTGGTTTAGTGATTTGTTTCCTCTGACTACTGAGCAGATGAGACGAAGGAACTCCAGTTTGAAGAGTTACAGAAGTTTTAGTTTAGTAATAAAGTAATAATAGTTTCATTCTTTAAAAGATATATTAACAATTTATAGAAAAAGATTATTATTTATTACTTATACCCCTTGTTAATATTTACATAGTTTCTATATGCTGTTGAGAGATTTACCACAACAGAGACTAATTAGACTTTTCCTAAAGAAGGTCAAATTTAACTAGGATACAAGTCTAACAAAAACAATCTATCCGCAATTGACAACAGCAGAAATTTAAAACAATTTTTCTGTGAGAAGATGTACTTCAGCTACATGCAAAGAACACTTTGTTTATAAATTTATGTTTCATAAAACATTCTCGTTTTATCAAAATCTCAACTAAACTCAACTAAAAATAAAATTGCAAAAAACCACAAAAGATTGTTTCAGGTATTCTTAGCAACCTCTATGCTTTAGGTAAGAAATAAATTTATGTCCCCTTCAGCTACCCTAAAAACCCTTTTATAACAAATTTTATTGAAATTTCTTAAAAAGTAAAAGATATATTGTTTGGGCGCCATAACTTCTTTAGCAAATTTTTGTGCTAAGATAACTCTGTTTAAATTAGTTTATTTTCATCTAAGAGAGCTACTGTTGAAATAACGCCCATTCACGTCAAGACGCCCTGTATTATACAATTTTGCAATTATAACAATAATAAATAGTAAATTAATAATTATTTTATTTATTTAATTACTTCAGAACTAAAGCATATTTAATTATTAGGATAATTATTATTATCTACAAGATTGAAGAACGCTCTTTGGTCTTTTGATTAAATATTATATTATACATTAAAAATGTATTTTAATTATGAGGTACAGAGTTACTTTAATCCCTGAAGAATTAAATTATTTATACTGTTGCGTCAAAAACAAAGGAATATACAAGTCAATTTGACAGCTTTTAGAGTAACAGACTGTAACGAAATGGCATGTATATCGGGTGATTTTGGCTTTCTCTTTTGTCAGCAAGCTTCTTACAAGCTTAGGCTCAAAAGATACAGTTTAGTTCTTCAATAGATATTTTAATAAAACGTTTTAATATAAGTATACACTTTAGAGTAGGTACGTAAACAGGGTTACATATACACATATAGCATACAAATTTATGGTACATACAGTGATTACGCGTATTGTTGTAAATAATATAATATCTGAACTAACCTGTTGATTCCTCCCTCTTTAGTCGGTAATACGATAAACAACCAAGTAAACAAGAAAGGATTAATAAGCTCTTATATATAACACTTTTCTACCCCATCCCACTGAGCCCTTAACTGCGCACTCAGCAACCCATTACCCTATCTGTCATGTTCGGAATTAATATATCGGAAAAGAGTTGTCAAGCACAATGTACAGTTTTAATAGCTTGTACAGAATTGATTTTAGACTTTATTGTGTCAGGTCCATTTCTGTTTCGAGTTAAATGGCCTTTCATTCAAACAATTCTTAAAAAAGTGCAATTTTGACTAATTTTTTCAAAAAGTTATATTAACTGGGACCTTTCATTTATATATAAGGAAATGGGCAAATCTAGAATATTGAATTCCTCCTTGAAAATAATTTCTATTTTCTATTTTTCTTTATGACTTATTAGGAAATAAAGTCTACTTTGGCACTAAATATAGGTTTGTTAAAGACACAAGTTAATAAACAATTATTTAAAGGTCCAATATAAAATATGATCTACACATAATAAATATTAACTTTTACTCATGTCCCTATTTTCAGTCGTTCATTTTGGAAAATAAAAAAATATGATGCATATAAAGGGTGTCTCCAAATTAACACAAGAAGTAATTTTTATAGAAAACACAGGTTTTTAATAAAAAATTGTAAATTTTTTATGTTGTATGGAAAACTATATCGGATAAATGGTCTTAATGGCTTTGCCATACTCACCATTTTGTCGAAATTTTCCATGACCGTTTTGCATAAATGCGGCTGAATTTGGTGATTATGGGCTTGTTGGCATAAACCTTAGATTTCAAAAGAACCCAAAGAAAAAAGTTCAATGGCGTTAAATCGCATGCGGCTGAATTTGGTGATTATGGGTTTGTTGCCATAAACCTTAGATTTCAAAAGAACCCAAAGAAAAAAGTCCAACGGCGTTAAATCGCATGATCTGGGCGGCCAATTTTTATCACCAAAACAAGAAACTACACGACCAGCAAATTACTCATGCTGTAATTGAATTCTCGGGCTGTATGGCATGTGGTACCTTCTTGTTGAAACCACATATTCTACATCCGTATCTTGCAATTTAGGGACAATAAACTTGATTATCATGTCGCGATAGCGATCATCATTAACTGTTATTGCCTGACCAGCCGCCTTTACGAAGGAGAATGGTCCAGTTGCGGATGCATTAGTTTCTCAACAATCACTCGTGGATTTTCTGAACCCCAAATGCAACCATTTTATCGATTAACGAAGCCATCAGGTTGAAAATGAGCCTCATCACTAAAAATGATTTTACTTGAAAAATCCCCCCACTTGTTCCATAATCCATTCTTTGAACTCTCCGCTCTGTGTTGTCAACAGACTTGAGTTCTTGAGTCAATTAAACTTTGTAAGCATGAAATTGCAAATCTTTTGTGAGAATATGCTGTGGAGAGTTTCTCGAAATGTCCAATTCTTCATCACGGTGTCGAATTGATGTTCCTGGACTCTCAGCAACACTCTCGCGAAGTGCTTCGATGTTTTGTGTTGAAGGAGAGCCAGAGTGTATGTGTAATTCACTATTCCGACCATATTTTGTAAGAAAATTGCGAACTGCAGCTGCCTTCATTATTGCTAAAATATTGCTCAACAATGAAAACGCATTTTTCTTTCATGTAGCACTCCATTTTTAATAATCCTGAACTGTCAGCTATTACGCTGTCTTTTTTTTACTTTACTTTAAATGTAAATACGGGCCGATCTGTCCCTAAAAATCTAACCATAATAGAACTCCAGCGATTACATCAATTTTTCGCCAAACTATATTAATATTGTATAAATCGACATAAAAATTCACGAAAATATACACTTCACACGGTGTAAACACTGAACCTCATCTTAATTTAAAGCAGTCAGGTCTTCAAAAAGATAAAAAATTAGAAGAATATTTGTACAAGGTGTCCAGGAAATTGTAGGTAATCTTTCGCGTTTGTGTTACACTTGAAAAGAAAAATGTCCGTGTTTAAATATTTTTTTTATTCGGGCTCACCGTATAGAGTTATGAGCTCTTGAAGTTGAGAGTCGAAAATCATTACAGCTTTATTGTTTTTCATTAAATTTGTATAATTTTTGGAAGAAATGTTATTTTAAGCTATTAACGAATTTAATATTTGTCACCATTTTTTAAATTTCCATCTTTGTCTAAGTAAAATAAGGGGAATTTGTTTGATATCGATACAAAACACAGTTTTCGAAATAAACGCTATTACCTAATATTGAATATACCTATACTATTTTCGACGTATTTTAACAGTAATAAATACATAATGATTATCAAATACCATTTGGCATTATGCTTTTATTTTGCTATACAGGGTGTTTTTGAATGGAGTAGCATAAATGATACCAGTGTATCTACATTTCAAAAGAACACAAGCTGCAAAAAATCGCCTTAGTAAAATGTTCACCCCTGAAGAGATATGGGCCATCAGTATCCAAAAAAATTATGAAAATTGACTGTAATTTGAAAACCGAACGAGGTACAAATAACAAATTTTTTACAGGTTGTTTACTAATACAGATGCGAGTTTTCAACTATTTTTCGAAAATTTTAACCCCTCGAAAGGGGTTGAAATAACCACCCCTCAAGCCATTTTTTGCCATAACTTTTATATTTCGTAAAAACTCGATATCCAAAAATACGCATTAGATAAACTGGTTCTTTTAGAAACTTTTACCTCTCTAGCAATTTTCCTTTAAAACTTTTCGTTTATTAATAAAAAAATAAAATGTATTACCATTCACCTCACACCGTATATGATTGCAATCAATCAAAGAAAAACTAAGTGTGCTGCTGTCATGCCAGTTGTCACAATTAACTCTTCTGTAAGTTGTCACTGTTATCAGCTAAATACTTTTTGGGTGTAAATTAACAAGAATTATGCCAAATTTTACTAATGATGAATATGTGGACATGCTACAAGTGTATTTTGAATGTCGCAAAAACTGTGCTGCGGCAACAAGAGCGTATAATGAGAGATATCCAAATCGTCAAGTTCCCCACAGACAAACTTTTTCGGCGGTAGAACGAAGACTTCGGGAAACTGGAAAAATACAGCCGCATATTGAGGGTACCGGCCGAAGACCTACTGTTCGTACTATTTATCTTGAGGATGCAGTACTTGAAGAGTTTGACGAAAATCGTCAGACTAGTACGAGAAAAACAGCAATGCACTTAAATGTGTCCCATAGTGTTGTTTGGAATATTGTCCATGATAATTTATTATATCCTTTTCACCACCGGCCAGTTCAAGCTCTACTTGAACCAGACATGCATAAGCGAGTTGTTTTTTGCGAATCGTATCTTAATATTCTAAGAAATAATTTGAATTTTGCCTCAAAGATACTTTTCACAGATGAAGCAACTTTTCAAAGACATGGTTTAACCAATATGCACAATCTTCATTCCTGGGCTCATGAAAATCCTCACGAAGTATCTATGACAACATTTCAACATAATTTTAGTTTAAACATTTGGGCAGGAATTGTAGAAAATGTGCTTGTCGGCCCTTTTGTTTTACCTCATCGACTTGGTGCTGTTGAATATTTGCAGTTCTTAAATGAGCATCTACCACCACTTCTGGAGGAAGTACCATTAAATGTACGTCAGGCCATGTGGTACATGCATGACGGGGCTCCTGCTCACAGCACTGTAGTAGTTAGGCGGTGGCTTAATTTAAATTACCCGAATCGTTGGATAGGTCGCGGCAATGAGGCACCTATCTCTTGGCCTGCACGTTCTCCCGATCTAACGCCCATGGATTTTTTCTTTTGGGGACATATAAAAAGTATTGTTTATGCGACCCCAGTTGACAGTGTTGAAGAGCTACAGGAAAGAATATTCGCGGCGGCTGATGAGATTCGCAACAATCCCATAATTTTTGCTCGAGTCCGTAACAACTTTGATAAACGTGTTAGGTTGTGTTTAGAAAGAAATGGCAATTATTTTGAAAATGTCCTTTAACTAAGTTTTTTGTTTTTTCTCTTTTTGATAATAAATTATTTCTTAGTTTCGTTTTCATTGTACTTCTATTTAATAAAAGTTTCTGCGACATTCAAACAGTTATTTGTGCAACTACTGTAAAGAGTGTGTATTTGTTGTACGATGCATGAAGTTTGCAGCTCGAGACGAAGTTGAGAGCTGCAATCATGTTAAGTGCAACAAATATGCTTTTTGCACATGTTGCACGCAACATTTTTTCTACGATTGTTTTTATTTCAAATTTTATTTAACAGTATTTTACATAATATTAAAATTTTAACTGACAACTGGAAATTAATTGCGCAAATTGTCAATGTCAGACGTTAGGTACTTATGGATATGCTTAGATTAAACTTGTAATCAATATTTTTTTTGTACTACTGTAAAAAAAGTTAAACTTTTGGCACAGTAGGTAGTGCAATAAGTAGTAAATTTTGCACGATCGTAGAAAAAAACACTTGTAGCATGTCCAC
The DNA here is from genome assembly GCF_000390285.2 of Anoplophora glabripennis. Lineage (NCBI taxonomy): Eukaryota > Metazoa > Arthropoda > Insecta > Coleoptera > Cerambycidae > Anoplophora > Anoplophora glabripennis. The sequence goes on from NW_019417080.1 coordinate 239,452, forward strand.
ATATTCATCATTAGTAAAATTTGGCATAATTCTTGTTAATTTACACCCAAAAAGTATTTAGCTGATAACAGTGACAACTTACAGAAGAGTTAATTGTGACAACTGGCATGACAGCAGCACACTTAGTTTTTCTTTGATTGATTGCAATCATATACGGTGTGAGGTGAATGGTAATACATTTTATTTTTTTATTAATAAACGAAAAGTTTTAAAGGAAAATTGCTAGAGAGGTAAAAGTTTCTAAAAGAACCAGTTTATCTAATGCGTATTTTTGGATATCGAGTTTTTACGAAATATAAAAGTTATGGCAAAAAATGGCTTGAGGGGTGGTTATTTCAACCCCTTTCGAGGGGTTAAAATTTTCGAAAAATAGTTGAAAACTCGCATCTGTATTAGTAAACAACCTGTAAAAAATTTGTTATTTGTACCTCGTTCGGTTTTCAAATTACAGCCAATTTTCATAATTTTTTTGGAAACTTTGATGGCCCATATCTCTTCAGGGGTGAACATTTTACTAAGGCGATTTTTTGCAGATCGTGTTCTTTTGAAATGTAGATTCACTTGTATCATTTATGCTACTCCATTCAAAAACACCCTGTACAAAAACCGATTTATTTTTTATTTTTATTTATTACTATTAAAATATGTCGGAAACAGTTACAGTTAAAATAGTTATTCCCGTTTATCTCGAAAACGGTTCGTTATATAGATAACAAACAAGTAGGTATAAAGTACGAATGTCGTACGAAATAGGTTGAAATGACACAACACAGCATTTTAATGAGAAAAAGTTGCAACGATAAATCTATTTTTAACTTTCAACTTCAAAAACTAATAACTAGGTATACAGGGTGAACCCGAATAAAAAACATAAATCGTGAAGTTATTTTTGCAAAACCTACCTAAGTATATCTTAAAAATTGTCCACCATTTCTGGACACCCTGTAAACATTTAAAAATTTCGATACCTTTGTAATGACATAAAAGTGGGGTTATGTATAATGTTATAAATTTGCACAAAAATGTCTCAAATGAATAACTTAAACTTAAACTTAAAGAAAATAAATGAAAAAGCAGGCATCTATTCCACACATTAAATGGCTTTTAGCCGCTTTTACTTCCCTGAGGGCAGTTGTCAAGCTATGGCCAATTAGAGTAGAGCATAGAAGGCGGGATATTTAAAATTCTATTCATTTCAAATAATAAAATACAGGAAAAAAGAAAACTTTATAGCATTAAGATTATATTTGCAGAAGCGGGCATGGTCAAAGCCTCGTTCATGGCTAAGAATAAGTACAGGATTTATTTTTTTTGTGAAGGTTTGGAATATTATTTAATAATTTCATTGTGATAAAATAGGCCACACTTGACTCTTTTTACCTACTATCCTATACTACCCTCCACCTTACAAACACATACATCCATAGGTACGACAGAAAAATTATTTCAAATTTTTCTGCCGCGTGCAGGACTCGTACCCACTATGGTAGTTTATACACTTGATGAACATTAAAAATAAAGTAGAATTTATATTAGCTTAATACTGCAATGCAATGCTTAATAACTGTAATGTAAAGATACAAGTGTTAATAAAAAATGTAGGTATAATTTGAATGAATGAAAATTATTGAAGAAGTTACCAGTTGGGTGCTAACTACGAAACAATATTTCAGTCGTTTTAATATTTATTTGGAGGAAATAACAGAAATAGGGGAATTCCGTGGTATGGAATTGTGTCTTACTAAAATTCAGAAATTAGTTATTAGCACGGTAAAGTGGTTGCTACAAAAGTGAAATGTCATATAAGCTTTTTTATCTGACCCACAGAAAAAACTGTAAAGCATTTGAGAAAAAATGGCTCTTGTCCATTTTGAACAAAAATCAAGTTACTGAATTTATCTTCACGCTATTATAAAACAGCGCTAAAAACCGAAATTGAAAAATCGTATAATTTAATACACAAGAAAATAATTAATCGTGATGCTATAAAACTACCTACTAATAATTTTTTATGATGAAGGTAAGTTCCTACAAAATATGTTTCCTCTAAAAAATAATGGTTGCTCCTAATGTTTTTATGAATTTTATTGTCATCAGGTATATGTCATCAAAGATGTCTAATATAATAAGTAAATATGATATAAAGAAAGTATTTAGTACGAAATATACCAAACAAAATAATTATTATGTCATTTTGAATAATGAATTTTATAAGCCTGATTTGATGAGTCCTTAAAATGTGATGTATGACGAAAACTGAAGTTCTTTCAACAAATGGGTTGCGTAGTTTATTTTTGCGATTGAGCAAAATTATAAGCCAGAATTTGTAAACGTAAAATTTTCGATATGCAAAAAAAATAATTACTATCTAGCGTTTATCGCCATAACTTCAAGCAACACTGTTTGTAATAACATTAATAACAAATAGAAAAAATATATAAATATATATAATGATAAAGTTTAATTTAGGCGGGGGAAGTGAAAGAGGTGCTTTGTGTGCATATATACAGATTATTTGCCTTTCTTGAATTCTTGTAAGTTTCCATTTTTTTTTTAAATTTGACTTTCAGTGTTGGTGTACATATCAGAAAACCATTCTGATCATTCTTAGTATACGGTAAATATAAGCAGCACATTTTAACAGTCGCAATCGCAAGATATATTTATGCTTATCTTGTACACATTCTTGAAAGGCCTTGTGCCAATTATTGAAGTTGACGCAAGATATTTATTTATACATATAAGTTTAAACATAGTACATACCTATCTTTAGTAAAATTTTCCGCTTAATCCGAAAATGATAAAAAAAAAATATTACATATGGATTCTCCCCACACATCCTCAATTCCCCCCAGAAATTCAAACTGGCCATACAGCCTACCCATCTTTAATAAAATTCGCTGAATCCGAACATGGGAAAAAAATTGTTTGGACGTGAGGAATCCCCCCTACTCATCCGTATTATCGCTTCTTTAAAAAATAAAAATAACGCTCTTGAATTTTTTTGAGTATTTTTTTTGGCAGCTAGCCTTTGAAGCCCATTTTGTTTTTTTGGGTGCAATTTGGTGTGTGGAGAAATCCATACCTAAGAAAATTATATTCTTGTCATTTTCGGATTCTGCGGAAAATTTTACTACAGATAGGTAGGTTGGGTGGCCACCGGCCAGTTTGGATTTTTGAGGGCAATTGCAGGTGTGTTGGATTCAGCGGAAAACTTTACTAAAGATCACGTTTCTAAAACAAAAAAAATGTTTTTGTCGGCTGTGTATTTATTAGGTCGTTTTCCAAAAAAAAAAACATAAAAAAAGGAAGGTATATCTAAGTTTTATATTTGTGACTTTTGCTTTACTTTATATACGATATACAGGGTAGCCCATCGAAAACGTACCGCAAGGCATTACAGGGTAGTAAAGAACTTTTCGGCAAAATCCAAGAACCGGTCAAACTTTTGGCTCAAAAAACATACCAAAATCTTCAACCCCCTAAGTGGGGGTGCTATCCCCTAAATTTTTTCAAATGGGAATGGGGGTCAAGTGGGGGGTCATTAGAAAGGGCTTTTAATTCTCTATACATCGATTCTTACTTTTTGAAAATCGATTCATTATTTTAGAAAATATGCAGCTTTGAAAATACGAACAATATTTTTGACGAGAAATGCGAAAATCGATTTAATTTTACTTCAAAACTTACGGTATTAGTCAAGTAAATGCTGAAAATGTTGTCCGCCAACTTGCATACAATGATACAGGTTGTCTTCAAACCGTTGTCGAACATTCTGGAGCACTTGCGGTGTTACTTCGCGACATACATTAATGATTCGTCCTCGCAGATCTTCCAAGGTATCAGGTGGAGTGCTGTAAACTTTGCTTTTAATGTGCCCCCAGAGAAAGAAATCTAAAGGATTTAAGTCGGGTGACCGAGGGGGCCACTCAATTGCACCTCTTCGTCCTATCCAGCGTCCTGGAAACGTCTCATTTAGGTAATTGCGCACATTGAGCGAGTAATGTGGAGGAGCTCCGTCTTGCTGGAAAATCAGTTCGTGTTCATTGTAAGCAGGGTCGTCCTCTATGATATTTGTTAGAGCTGGGTCGATGACATTTTGTAGTAAATCCAAGTACATATCGCCTGTCAAATTTCCAGGAAGGAAAAAAGGACCTACAATGGAATTTCCAAAAATACCTGCCCATACATTCAACTTCTGGGGGTGTTGGGAGTGTGTCTCATGGAAAATCCTTGGATTGGTATCAGCCCAGTAACGACAATTATGGCGATTCACTAAACCATTCAAGAAGAACGTACACTCGTCCGAAAAACACACATTAAAGAGGAAATTATCGTTTATCGCTCGTTCAGTCATTATTTCGCAAAATTGCAAACGACGATCAAAATCGTCTTCATTTAGCTCTTGCACTAGCCGAATCTTATAAGGATGGAATTTGTATTTTTTTAATATTCGTTGGACACTTGTACGACTCACTCCTGTCGCAGTAGCCAATTGCATTGTACTCAGCGTACTATCCATTGCCACTTGCCCCAATACCGCTATTTCCGTAGGTTCATTTAGTACCGGATTTTCAACCTGCCTCTTTTTGTTATGAACGGAGCCAGTTTCGCGAAATTTGGCCACCAATTCGCGAACAATTTTTCCAGACGCATGTTTCTCAGGATGCCGTTGGTTGAACAGTTCGGCGACCCGATTTCCGCATTCATTGTTTTTGAAAAAAAGCTCAATAATTTCTACTCTTTCTGGAATTGAGTACACCATAATTAATCAATTTAAAAGACTCGGCAGTATTGGTACTCTTCAACTACAAGTCACAAGACAGTTATCTAGCAACTTCTTGTGGCCTATCTAAATACGAAACAAAAAGCGGACAATTTTTTGCTCACCAAAATCAGGCTAAAGAATTCGCAAATCAGAAAAAAAAAAAGAATTCTTTTGAAGGAATTTACCAAGCTAATACCGTAAGTTTTGAAGTAAAATTAAATCGATTTTCGCATTTCTCGTCAAAAATATTGTTCGTATTTTCAAAGCTGCATATTTTCTAAAATAATGGATCGATTTTCAAAAACTAAGAATCGATGTATAGAGAATTAAAAGCCCTTTCTAATGGCCCCCCACTTGACCCCTATTCCCAATTAAAAAAATTTGGGGGATGGCACCCCCACTTAGGGGGTTGAAGATTTTGCTATGCTTTTTGCCCCAGAAGTTGTCCCCCTCAAAAGCAAACTTTACCTGTTTTTGGATTTTACCGAAAAGTTCATTACTACCCTGTAATGCCTTGCGGTACGTTTTCGATGGGCTACCCTGTATTTATATAATGTATAATAGGCTTCACTCTTCCCACAACAAATCTATAGCATTCAGAATCCCTGGAATACGGCGCCTATTTAGAAAATGAAACTTACTGTTTTTTTAGGTATAAGTAAACAGCAAACGTAGTAATTTTAATACATATGTAATAACTAAATTATTTCGCACTATTCATGAGTTGCTTAACAAAACTAAAGTTAAATAATTGCCAAAGCAGAGCGATAATTAAAATTTCAAAACGGACATTCACCCAGGACGTGCAAATTAATCCGGATCTAAAATAATGACCAGTATATGTGTATCAGGACAAAACTATATAATGAAGCTAATCTGCTTTGTTAACGTATTTAAACGTACAGGTAAATCCCTTTAATTGGCCATCATTCGTATGCTTGCATATGCACAAAACAAATTCCATTTTTTTTCGCAAACCCAAGTTGTCTAAAAAAGGTTAAAAAAATAATACCAAAAAAAGGGTAAAATTCTTTTTCTAATGTTAAAAAATATTTGTTTTGAAATCAAATTCTGCAGAGTAGCTATGTTGGGGAATTATAAGATTTGATTAGAAATTTATTTTATTTTGTATGAGATCTGATTTTGATTTTTTATATTTTCACGCAAGCAAAATATACATCCGTCCAATGCAAAGAGATTCCAAAATTTAGAGAGGCAAAATGTCCATACTATATTAAGTACTTATATGCTGTGACAAAAATACATATTTTGTAATATTGTCAATAAACATGTATCTATCTATCTATAAAAATTGAATAAACAGCGTTCCACTATTTTTATGAAAATATCGTTTTATCATCTTCCTTAAAAGTTAAAAAAAATTAGACTATGCTATATACAAGTGAAAATGTATTTTGATAATGAAGCTTGGGACGCATACATTTTTTAGGGGATGATTTCTAAGTCTGCATGTAGAACTTTTATGACGAAAAATATTTGCGAAATAAAATTTGGTTTACTAAACCTAAGATCTCGAAAATAGATAGGCTGTATATATATTTTTTTATATTTTCCAAAATTTTCTTTTTTCCTACGGTTACAGTATTATGAAGTTTAGAAAACGGAATGATAGTATTTCAAAATTTCAGGAAGTACGAAAAAATTTTTGTGAAAAAGTTAAAGAGCGTCCCTGAATCATCATCACTGATCTTGCAAATGGGCGTAAACGACAAAAAAAATTGCCCAAAGCGCCTTTTTGAATTAAGCTCTTAGGGTAATAAAAGCATATATACTACAGTGTGGAACAGCCAAATGGAATAAATTCAGTATCTCAATTATTGTGCACATTTATAAAAAATCCTGAGACACATCGATTGTGGATTCTGACATGACATCTTGCAATGTAAAAATTTCATCCCCAAATTCAACCCTCTTCGAGTGGCAGTTGCAACCCCTAAATTTTTAAATGAGAACTAGGAGCTTGAGATACTTCATTTGAAAGGTATTTTCATTGCCTATTCAAAAATGATATGGTTTTAATATTTATTGCAAAGATTAATGGTCTGCTTAACGAAATTTGTTACAACAAACAAAAATATAAAAACAGCGTTTTGTTCTTGCAGGCTGTCAAAAACAATTTCAGTGTTCCTTTTCAACATTTTCAACGAAAAAGAAGATATAAAAACTTATCAAAATTATTCATAGCGGACATTGCCAATTTTATTGAAAAAAAAATAATGGTTGTGGTTAAGTCGGTCACGCCTCAGATGTTGGAAAACGTTAGAAGACATTTTTATTTACGATTAGGATGTGGCCAAGACGTTCAACTAACTAATTTTGATCATCTTCGTTGAAATTAAGTTTTTTGTTTTAGTTTGTTGTAGCGAATTTCGTAAAAATGATGAATTTATTTTTTTACTAATTTTAGCAATAAATATTAAAACCACAATATTTTTTAATAGAGAATGAAAATATTTTTCAAATGAGATATCACAAGCTCTTACTTCCCATTTAAAAATTTAGGGGTTATAACTGCCATACGAAGGGGGTTGAATTTTAGGGATGAAATGTTTACGTTGCAGGATGTTATTTCCACACTATATCACTATTCACCTATATTGGTACAAAATTAGAACTGCGCCATCCAGCAAACATGCCACAAAAAAGTTGATTGTAATGATTTTTCTTTATATTCTTTTCGTGATAAATTACTCAAATTGTAATTTTGATGCTGTGCCTCTTTGCGTGATCAACGACGATATACATATATCAGATGTTTATAATAAAAAATATGTTGCACATGTATATGTAATCCCTTTCAAGATCTCAGGGTCGGTCGACTCTCACATTTTATTATCAAAATAAAACCGCTTTAATTTTCACCAGCCATCACTGGCTCTTTCCTATCCGAACAATAGAATATCAAGCAAGTTATTATGTAAAAATCCGATATGCAAAACGTTTTGCTTTATTTCGATTCTAATACTTACTTTAAAATGGTTCGTAAAACTATATGAAAATAGTCTAATTGTAAGAGCAAAAAAAATACTAGGAAAGGATTTAAAAAAGGTTAACCAAAACCATGAAATATTAATGATTTTATTATGTATTATTTATTGCTTCTCTCTCCTCTTTGAACTCTGTACTAGTACTATACAGTGCATCCAGAAGCGAATGGATCATACTTTGAAGTACCTTGGAGGTAGTTCCTTTGGTAAAAAAAAATACGATTGCACTTCTATAAAATGTTACGGGACTTTCTTATTTAATTTTTTTAGATAACTTTCAAACATACTTAAATGAATTCCGTATGGGTTACTTTTTAATGTAGTTGGACATAAATATGATCTTATTTTTCGACTAAAGCATAGAGAACAATAAGGACACCTTGGTTTTATTTCTTTTTTTTGTGACACGTATTTTGAGAAAATGTATGTATTTTGAAATGTCACTTTATTTACTTAAAAAAAAAATAGGTATATTTTTTCTGTCACTAAATTCATCGTTCGGAGAAAAATGGATTTCCATTCAACCATGTATTTGGGGAGATATACAAGTTTAATTCGACTTAATTTTTTTCACTAAATTTGTAGCTAACTGAAATATTTTTATGTGCTTTAGACGAACTTAATCTTTTAAAAATATTAGTAAAATACCTATTATAAATTATTTTAGGTAAAAAAATAAGCTAACATTCTTATTTAGCTACCCCAAAAATATCTTTAAAAATGATAATTATCTTATCATTAAATAAAAAAAATTCTTTGAAGGAATGTATCTGTTTAAGGAAGCAAAATTGTGATAAGTTAACTTGATCTAAATCGGTTTACACAAGTTACAAAATAAAATATGGTCCATTAACATCCGGATACTAAGTATAATATGCTCTTACAATTAGACACAAAAAATTACATTCATTAGCAGTAAATGATGGTACCGGATAACTGTAAGAAACATTTTAGAATGTATATTATTTTGTTTCGTTTTAAAATGAACACTGATCTTAAATAGGACTACTTATTATACCTACAAAGGAGTATTTTCACTAAAAATCAACACAATGTTATGTTAAAAGGGGTATATCTACACCCAATTATGTTGAGATAAAACACCATTCGTTGAGTAATGTTCAACTCAACTATTTGATAGCTTAATAAATCTTATATTATGCTAACAATAAATAACTTTCAAGTTGAGAGTCATATCTAAGAGTTTGCAGGGGTGGATGGACTGGGGGGAGGGAGGTCTGTATAGTTGATGATGAAAAAAAAAATTTATATCAGAAAACTGAGAGACATTTTTAAACAGAAAATTTCTATCCCTTATTCATTTATTTTACTTAAAAAAGGTTATGCAGTCAAGAAAAATGAGACGTTTAATCCTTATTTCTAATTCTAGACGGTGATTGGCAAATACAAAAAATTCAGACCATTTGGAGAAGGCGATGGCCCCGATCGCAATACAGATTGCAATAAAGATTATTCTAATCATCTTGAAATCATCCCAAATGAAAAAGAAATCAGAATTATCCCTGCAAACTGATAAAACGACAATTTTTCAATCTTCAAATTTTCGTATACATTAAATTACATATTTTTCCGTCAAAACAGTAACTTTTTGCGATATGTGTTCTACAAACGAAGCAGCTATTAAAGGATCGATAAAGTAGCGAAAAACCGTCATATATTATAAAAATTTTAAATTAAAATTCATTACACAAAAATTAATATAAGATCCTTTAGCATGAGAGAAGACTTTTTATTTGTAATAAACGTGAAGTGAACCGCTCCAACTGGCAGCATAAATAGGCCTCATATGCGGTTATATAACATTATTATCTGGTCTGACAGTGCGGTGGATGTCTGTCTACACCGATTGGAGGTTAGTTTGAGGGTTGAAACTCCGCCTAGGATCTCATCTGCCCGCGCTACGCGCATGAGCCACTGTCAGGGGTCGCAGGTACGCCTCCGCAATCATATTTTATATGACGAGGATCCCCTGAATTCTTCCTTCATTATACCTGTTTACACACAATAAGTTAATTTTGTGGGTTAACTTGAAGGGACAATATGCGGCAACTTAAATAGTTAACTCTTATTAGCCATGTTTAAGCATCGAGTCCACTGGTATTACCTAAAACAGGTAAATTCCACGAATATCGTCTGCAATTGGAAAAGGAAACAGCTCTTGCAAATCATCTTTCTTATTTTTTCAGAAACTTTTGCTAAATTATATTTAAGAAAATATTCTAATTAAAAGCAAATAGGTAGGGTTGTAACAACACTGAAGTAGAGATACGGGATACTACACTAGCAGGGACAGGAGGGGTTATAAAAAACAGAAAACAAAATCCATAAGTATCTTTTTTGTCAACGTCACCATAAAATGCTTTACGAACTCATTTCCAGACGAGATACATAATTTTTAAAAACATGAGCGAACCATTACAGTGTCAATGAAATGTTCAACTATATAATATACAGACACCACTTAAAACTGTAGTTTTTTTTAAAAAGTACCGAGCAGTGGGTTACTAACCATATTAAATTGATGATAAATTTGAGAAATAAAGCTAAATATAAAAGAACAAAGAAAAACTTCACTGGGAATACAATTAAAACCTAAAAGAATTGTATTACTTAAGTAATAATAATAAGAAGTGGAAAATAAATAACAGGCTTTAAAAAAGCAACAACTTTAAATTTAACTTAGAAATTAATTCAAATAAACTTAACACAAGTTTTTTAAAGGTAAGTAATTAGTAGTGTTTGTGCTTCGAACTTAGAACATACTTTAATTTTTTTCCTAAATAGTCTTAGGACAAATTTTGAAAATTTATTTAATTTCGATGGGTTAAAAATAAGACATGAAGACAGATTTTGAAAAATTGTTCTATGATGTTCGGAAAAGTATTTACTATTTCCAAAAAATGTTTTATTTCTGTAGAAAATAAAAGATTTAGAAGAAAAATATTAACATTTTAATTTTAAATCTAAACTCACGCAAAAACGGTCCCCGGTGTCATGATGTCTACGTGACGTCACCTCTATGTTTGTCAACAGTAAACTTAAGGTGCTAATATTTTGTGTTGCAAGATTCATTAGTTAAATAAAAATACAAAGTTACCATAATAGTATATGCATCTTATTTACCCTCAAATTGTACTTTGGCATAATAATGGATACACATTATCTTTCCATGAAGAGAACAAGACATCAAAGAAAATCTGACATTAATTATTTCTCCATATTTTATTTGTACTCTAGTTGCAATCAGCTACACCGAAATCGCCCTTTTGAAGTCCTGTTAAATACATTTGTAGCTGTCATCTGCACATAAAACTTCTGGGTTGGTTTTCCTTTTTATACTTAATTTTTAAAAGTCTTCATATTCGTGACACACTTAATTTCAATAATACTGTCTTCACAGATTCCATCAGGCGATCTTGCTATCATGGGATAGTTTTTACAAAGCATTATACCATATTTTTTATTTTTTCCCCACTCTGATACTTACAATTTTCCTCTCGTCATCATCCAACATTCTATCGCATTTCATGGCCTTGTTCCATGGCTAACGTTTCCTGATTATGGTTTTGGTAACACAAAATTAAGCAACTGATAGTTGGAAAAGACAAAATATTTAAACGAAGATAAATACTGCGGATATTGAAGTACAAATGAAACAAAATGGCATTTACCTAATACAAATTATTGAACTGAAATTATTTCAGGAAACAAAATCCCATCTAAGTGCCTTGCTGAAGGTCTCTACTGAAAGCAATTTGGAGTAGAACTATGACGATCAAGATGAAAGGTTGAAGTGTCGAGAAAAGAGTGCAGTGAGTACTGACAATAGATCATTTGCTCCTAACCCACGAAATTAGGAAAGATGAAAAAAATCTTACTTAACTTAAATTTTTAGAACTGAAATTGGCCAACTCCTTGGGGGGGATCATGCTCTTCCTCCTGGCACCTATGGATATGTAAATATAAGATAGATAGGTTGGGAAAAGTAAAAAGTTTAATTATCTATGAGAACAGTTTAGGTTCTTATAAAGGTATTTTTTACAAGCAAAAGATGAATTGGGAAAAATGTAGGTAATTATAACATGGCCAAAAGGGTATTTCAAATCTGTAAACAAATTTCTGAAAAACGAAACTTCGAAAGGGGTATAATATTGATACCTTGTAAGGGTATTGTTAAATATATAAATGAATAAATTAATCTTAGGTTTGGGCATACACAAAACAGTGCAGGGTAAGGGGAATAATTGCAGGAATTGTATCGGAAACACGTGAAGGCACAGAGTATGGAACAAAAATATTTTAACTGCAGGAATAGAGCACACAACTTAATTAGCAAGAATTGCCCTGATTATACGAGACAAAAAATCTATAAAAATATAATGACTTTAGAAAATCCTACTTTTTTGATGCATACAAAAAAAGTACTTAATATCAAGTTCTCACGTAAAACATCTAAGTGATTATCCTCCTATTAAAGTTCACTCAACGATGGAGGATTGCGTTCCTAGTTATTCAAATATGATCATAGATAGGACAACATATCGCAATATAACAAAATCTATTAAAACTAAATCATCAAATTCACGTAATCCGAATATAATAAAAATCATCATGAACGTCGGCCAGTTTGCGTCCAATATCCTCAATTTTTATCACTTCATCTACAGTATAACTGGTAATAGTAACAGACACTAGAAAAAGTTAAAGAAACAGTAAATTTTGTTAATACATACTTATTGCAAAAAGGAAACATTAAAATAAAGACAGATTTATATAAAATCCATTTATTTATAATTAAAAAGGAAATATCTGTATTAGAATGTCATGGTTGCAAATTCAAATAAATATTATACAATTTGACTAATTTTATAAGAACACATGACCTATATACAGGGTGATTCACAACTTATCCAAAAAAATTTGGGAATAGATGCTGCATGAGAAATGGAGTCAATATTGTAAAAAAAAAATTTGTAAAATCCTTATAGTTTCTGAGAAAAAAAATATTGAAGTTATAGCACATTAAACCACTACATAGCTGGACAACTGTAGTATCTAGCATCATTCGCCACGTGGCCTCATCGACTCCGAATACTGAATTCGGATTTTGCAATCGTCGTTGCGATATTTACCTGTTATCTGTGGTTTTTATTATACATTTTTAGTAGTCGGTGTCAAAAATGGGTAGTTAGTATCAAAAATGGTTTGCGTGTACTCGGAGTTGATGGATATCGTTTTAATTTATGGTGAAGCATGTGTGTTATGGTGAAACAAGACATCATTTGTGTTAGTTCGTAGAAAGTGAGTAAGACGGACCCAAATGTGTTTACACGTGAGTGGATAAAATTTTGAACAATTATTGCTGTTGCAGCATCGGGTATGTCAAATGATTTTATTATTTAAAAACACAAATTAATTTTATTAATAATTAATAAAGGCAAAAGCATTTGAATTTGCCGATATAAAATAGGTGCGATAAAATTCTATTTACATATTTCTTTCCTTGCGAAAGTTTTTATCCGTTTTTATCACGCCGCCATACCGGTCGCATTGTGCGAGGTCAGGTTTTACAGTGGACCAGTTTCCAGTGCCGTGCAGAAGTGTATTTTTAAATCAATTTCGAACTGACCTTTTTGATTTTTTCTTTACAAAATTGTATTTGTAAGGGTCCCCTGTACATCCAGAATTTTTTTTTTGATAAGTTCTGAATCACCCTGTACATTTACCCTAAAAGAAATATAGACCAAACCGACTCATGTTTAGTATATAAAAAACTATACAATTTTACAAAATAATAAAACATGAAGATAATAAATTATATGGATCACAGAAAATTAAAAGGGGCCAGGAATATTTTGTCATAGGGTGAAAAATGTGAACTTGAATTCTTTGTTAGCGACAAATTCTAAAAGTTGAATTAAGTAATACCTAACAGAATAAACCTCTTATCGTATAACAATGGAAACAAGCAAGAACAAACAAATTTAAACTGTCAAAAATAACTAAAAAGAAAAGTACTAAGTAATACAGAAGACCAAAACAGATTCTCGAAACGTTAATATCTTTTTGAAGTGCGTGTGTACGTTTTTAGTGTATAAAATTTTTAGTTAGGCAATTTTCATAAAAATTACCCTTGACTGATCCTTTTGTTGTTTGGAAACTTTGTCTAGAGACTAAGCTTAAATGACCAACTTCACTATTATGTGTCTATAATCCAGACGACACTAATTGTAACAAGATTTCGCAGTGTTGCCAATATAAATCGAACTAGAATTTAGTTGCTTACCAAATTTTATTGTTTAAATTTAGTTGGTATCAATTGAGTTTCACGAGTTTCTGGTGGAGGTAAAATAACCTCACTCTAAATAAGATTCGTTTGTTTATTTTTTAATAGTTAAGGGTTATAGAAAACTTAAGGAAAGTGCCATTCGTTCACATTTTTATTTGTTTTGTTTTTTTTTTTACAGCTACATTGATTATAATGAAATCGTCTCCGACTTGCATATCATACATTTTTTATCATTAAAAGAATTGTTTTTTTTTGTTTCCACATTTTACTATGTATATTTTGAATATATAAGAAACATAAATATTGTTTATATATTTTTTTAATTTCCGCATCTACACTACGTCTTGAGTACCTATATTGATTTATATTTTGTATAATTTTTACCAAATATTATTGCTTTTGTTTACATACATTTGCTTTTCTGTTATTATCAGAAAAATTCATTAGTAAACATTTTGTATAGCAATAAGTCTAGAATTTCTGTAAATGAATCTAAATAAAAATCCAACTATTATAAGTCTTTTAATTTGCATTTAATATTACTTTTCCTAAAAAAAAAATGGAGCGGTGTTATCAGCCAGGGGTTGATTGTTTGTTGTGAAATGTGAAATCATTGTCAAACTGCAATTATTGATCCTTCTGATCTATTCATCTGCACTACCCTCTCATTTTTTTCTTCATCGACCTTTTAATTCCTAATACCACACAAATTGTTGTTTTACCTAAGTAAATTAACTATATTAAGATAATCATTAAGGAATATTGCCACGGTAAAAAAAATATACCTTGTGTATTCTTTCTAACCTAAAAAAAAATATTTTGGTGTTGATTGAAATATTCTCTGAATATTTCAGTCAACATTTTTAGTGTTTAATACTTATTGCACCAATTCACTTACCTTTAATAAATCTATTTAGCAAAATAAACTATATAAACAAAATAATACTATTATAACTTGGTAAAAGTTAGTAGTTTAGCAGATGAGATGACTTTTTTTGAATTTAAAATTAGTATTTGTGGTAAATATAATATCGTGATATACAATTAATTTTACGTTACGTTTACATAAAAAAAACAAGAAAAAGGACCACAAAATTTGATATTAAACTGACTTTGGTAAGTAACTAGATATGTTAAGTTGGCAACGCTGCGAAATCTTGTTACAATTAGTGTCGTCTCTATAATCCCCAAGAAACTGAGCAGTAAATTTAAGTTTTTTACTCTTCAGTTATACCTTTTCGAAAAACTTGAAATATAATTCCAATTTTTGGTTTTTAGTTCTTAAAGCCATTTGATTTTGACACTAAAGATTAATAATTTATTAAATCTCTTATCTACTAGTGTTCTTATTTTAATTGACATTGTTTGTTGAAAAATTCTAAACTAGTCAAAGGGATTTCAAACTTTCGAAGGTAAAAAAAATATTGTAGACAAAAAAAATTAAAAATCAAATATTTTTTCTTTATTTTTTTCACAGGTGGCATAAAATAAAGAAAAAAAAACGAAAACTATGACACAAACAAATACTTTCTAACAATAATTAAGTAGCAGCGATAAATAAATATACTAGCACTACTAACCTTCGCCAGAATTACCAGTTAGGTATTCCTTAAAAAAATTACTACTGGTTAATGGTAATATCAGTTAAAAATATTACAATTTGATGAGTTGACTTATTTGTATTTGTCATGTTTTCTATTATTTAATGAAAATCTGAACTTACGTAGATAAGAACTATTTAACTCTAATTAATAAGAGAATTAATTGAAATATGCAGATAACCTATACGGAAAGGATTAAAAAATAATAATTCAATCTCCTTAAAAACTATAAATCGAAAATTTTAAGTGTTTATTGAGATGATAAAAAATAGTATAAATAGCATCATCAATGTGCGTTTTGCCATAATTAACATTAAATAAACAAACTGTAGTTTTTGCTTCATTATTTAATGGCAGTGCCTCTCTGAAGAAGCTTTGTTACCTATCTTCTATTATACGTAAATATTATATTTACAGGAAGGGCCAATGAAAACGAAGCCGCTTACTAATTCATACGACAAGGCAAAACCTGGTCAATTTTATTTTGGAAGAGGGTGTTTTGGAAGCGAATATCACCTAAAAGACATTTCAATCCTCCACTTAATAATAAAAGTTTTAATAAACCTAAAACTACTTACCAAATAATAGGTATAGGTAATACTCGTAAATGTCGGATATGATTATCTACACACAAAGATGAAAATTTTCTTCAAAATATTGTAGCACGCGATGAAACATTTAGGAAATTATTTAATGACATTCTTTAGTAAGTCTGCTAATGAGTCTGGCTGTGATTGTGATACAACAGTTTTACTTTTTAAGTGAGTGAAATCCGGCAAATGTGCTGAACATTTATTTGGTCCATATGTCTCTTCGTACAATCTATTAGTTCAAGAACCTTTAATTCAAATGCCTATATCATCGTAAATCGACGTCATTAAGTAACTTTCAAAAAGCTTCAGATTGAGCGCCAGTTGTGTGAAAAGATTTTTTTCATTGTATGAAAAAAACGAGTGACGATGGTAAATAGGATTATATAAATGACCGGGATATTCAAGGACTTACTATAGACAACTTACAAAGTAAAATTTGTATATCACAATCTAACTCATCAGAACAACATAACCAATGCCATCAATTAACTTTCAGAACTCGCAGGTAAGTTGAAGATGGTGATTTACAGTAGGTTAATTGTTAACTGTAATCAGGAACTAGAGAATTTATTTTAGAATTGTTATAGTAAACCTAAAACCTTAAAACTCACTGTCTTCCAAACTAATTGACTTGATGTCAAAAACAAATCAACTGGTGTGCAGAAAACTGAAGTGTCAAATTTGTGGTTATTTATACATACCCTTCATAAATGTTTACAAGCCACCTTACTGCCGAGCTTAGGCAATCCAACGTTGTACAATTGGTACTGGTAATGAAAATTCCCTAAATTTTAGCGTCACTAATATTAATGGTTAGTTTACAATGAACAATGACAAACCGTTACGTCAACGCTTGAAATAATGCGATCGCTGATTGGTTGAATAGTATTTCGTGAAAAATGACGCCAATCACAGTCGATGAAACATAATGTTGGATGCATTTTAATGTGATCTTGACCTTTTTGTTTTAACAATTTTTAATTTTGCCGAAACTTAGTTTAAAATGAAGGAAATAAAATTACTGTTCCAAACAAAATTTTTGGTCACGTGGCTTGCAATTATTTATGAAGGCTCTGTATCAAGAGATTGCCGCCCAAAACAATATCGATTCATTTTTTAAAAGTTGTTGAGGTTGTTTTAAATTACATACTTTTATTATTAGTTTTGTATTTTATGTTTTATGCTAAGTATTCTGGTTATATTTTACCATTTCATTGTTAAAGGAAGGCGATTTGAAAGATCAGTCGTTAACATTCAGAAAAAGATTATTCAATTTTAGTGGCTGATTATGATGTTATGTCACTAAAACATAAAATAATTTCTTTCAATATATTTGATTTCAGTTTTTCACCTAGGCTCTATTATTACTGAAACATTATTGTGAGTATTTACAATTATTTATATTTTTAGTAGAAGTGCTAGAATTAAAAATAATACATCACAATCTTTGGGTGATGTTCTAATTTCCAGCTAAGTAGCTGCCGGCTCATCTGGACCGACAAAATCGTGAAACCAGTTGCAAAGGTTAAAAGCATTAGTGGATTCGGATGAGCTAAAGCCAAGGGGTTGAGGTCGGATGAAATCTATGTGGGGGTGTGTCCGCAAAGCAATCCCACCCCTGATGCGGTTGGAGGGGCTGAAATGATGAGCACCAGAACAAGTATACACCTTGTTTGTGTCAGTTATATTATTGCCGGAGATAACAAACTCAGATCTAAAAACTTACGGCTTCATTTGCACTAATACACTCTGTGTCCTGTGGGTGAAGGTAGTGGACAATATCTTCCGCCAGCGTCACGTGAAGGCGGTTCTTTGAGTGATACTTAAAACAATAAAGGAAAAACTGTTCTATTTTGATTGTTTATACTAATTCCGTAAGTTCATTTTTCTGTGCCAGAAACTGTTTTCATGAATGGTACAATAACTTCTCTCATGAGTATAGGTGAGTTTATTGAATATTACTTGGGATTTTCTTGATGAAACGGTCAACACTTTTTTTATTCGTTAAATATCTACTTATGTGATTAGTAATAGTAGACAACCGTATCTCAAATGCAGAAAATGCCTTATTAATTTTGTTAAAAATATATTGAAAATCTGCGAGGATTCCAATGTTCAGTTCTTTTTCTTATTTATTCCAGTAACAAGAAGAAGAAATAGATTATTTTCACTGAATTGGTAAATACAGTGAAAATAATCTTTTAAAGCTAATTGTGAATTAGCTTTAAAAAATATATTAATTTTTGTGTTAGTATTGTTTAACCAGTTTAATTCTTTAACACTTTCCAATTATGCAGTATGCAAACAAATTTTACTGTTATTAACAAATTTTATACTATAATAAAGAATTTTTGATACAAATTTTATCATCAGATACGAAAATAAAAATATATTAGAACTTCTCCGACGGATCAGAAGTTCTTAAGCAAAAGGATTTGCAGAAAATTGCTTATACACAAGTAAAAATATGTTATGGACTTAAAGAATATTTCCAGTCCAGTTTTCATATTTAAATGGAAATATGATATCTTCTTAGTATATCACTACGGTGATTTTATCTCCAACAGCAAATTTAACAAAAAACAGTCTAACCGTAATGTAATAATAAGCGTAAAATTTTAATGTATTGCTAAGTCAAGGTATCTTTGTTGTAAAATGTTTTAATCCATTTCCTTTGAAGAGTTATATACAGTCCCTATAATCCAAACATTCATAACACTTCTTGTTCGTGATTTAGCATTATTTACAAAATTTGGTATTACTTGGTTTATTTTCTTTCTATAATTCTTTTTAATACCTTTATTAATTATTGGAAATATTGTATAGCAATTAGGAATTAAAATTTCACAAAACTGAAATAAAATTGTAATGTTAAATACTTTTGTATCTCCTAAATATCGATGAATTTGCAAAAATGTAATGTAAAAAATATACTTCTTTACTCACTTCCCATATGTATCCACTTTATTCATCTTGAAAACTCGAATTTGTCAGATTAGCCACTAAAGAGTCAACCCACTTCAACATTCTCCATTCCATTTCGCAGTATACGAGTAACTTATGTTTTGTTTCAGTCATCATAATGTAGCAAGTAAAATTTGGTACATACATCTATCTAATCAAACATCCATAAAATATGTTACATCATTATAACTATCCAACTTCTCTAAGTCACTTCTTGAGTTATCATCACCTGGATGACCAGAATACCAATGAAAATGACCACACATCTGGCGGATTGTGTGAAGATCTAACTCAAGAGGAAGATTCCAGATGTAGGAGTAATTCATCTGCAACTAACAATAAATCGTTCACAATTGCCGCGATACTAGGTCTAAAGAACGACGGTAAGGATTTAGGTGAGAATATATTTACACAAAAGTTGAAACAGAAAATAATAATTGATACTGCTTATAAAATATATGTTTTCGAATATGATGATATTGATGATGTATGTTTAACGGTATTCGTGCGCCATTTTTAAAATTGTACTTACTAAAATATTGCATAGGTTTGATAGATTCATCTCTGCAACTAATAAAAATCTTAAAATCTAAAAAGATAAAGTAATTCATCTACCATGAAATCATAATCTTTTTCATATCCATGTATTTCAGTTATTAAATGGGTTTTAAATTAGTTAATTTTATCCCATAAATTTTAATTTGAATTTCAAATTACAGGAATTGCAGAATTTCTCAATTAATTAAAGAGTTGTAACATTGTACATATTATGTTGATATATTAAAGTACGTTACCGTTAGGAGAATAGTTATTCGTACTTTTAACGTTTCATTTTTACGATATTATATTCTTTAGCTGCCAAACTACATTAAGACTAACGTTTTATTGACAAGAAATTGCACTTTCAGTAAGACAATTATAGAACAAGTTAACCTTTAAGTGAGGAAGGGTAATGCTAAACTAGAGCAACTTCCTAATTTTTTTTTGCATTGAAACATCACGGAGAACATGTAAATATCAGAAAATGTACCTTTTCTGTTTTGTCCAGCAAATTTGTAAAGATACTCAGCAATTGTGAATAATGCATGTGTTAATAGTTTTCTACAATAATTCTACGTGGTGTGATTATGTTTATAGTACCGTACGCGATTTTCTGTATGTTCAACGGGCGCGCAAAATTCAAGAAATGTAAAATAAACATATGAGGTAAAAATATGCTTTTTTTCCTTATTTTGAATGTATGTCAGTTGTATTAGTCCCTGAAGAAAATTATATAACTGATACAGTGAAGAGATACTTTTTCTAACTTGCTTATATTTTCAAAAATGCTGGTCAAAAAATTGCGCATATAAATGCCCCCTTTAAAATAAATTGCATTATTCCAGGGCACTAATAATAAATAAAATAAGAAAAATCATTTTCAAATATCATTCACGTTTCTGAAATCATACTTGCAAATTCTGAAGTTTAATTAACGTTTTCTGAAAATGACTATTCTGAAATAAAAATTAATGTCTCTTGAAATAAAGTTAATACTTAATATGAAATTGAGATGTCTTTTCCTAAAATTAAATTGACCGTTTTTGACATAAATCTGAGAAAAATGTAGGTAGTGAAACAAAAAATATTTAAGACGATATATAGAATTGTAAATCCTCATGTAAGAAGGGTATAAGATCCAATATGTAAATTGTTCATAAAAAGAAGATATTTTTGTTTGCCGTCATTTATCTGAATAGGTAACTGAATTTGAGTGAAATATCCGTATAAATAATAATGCCGTTTCCAAAATATCATATACAACGGTATATGGACATGTGTTACTTATTTCTCTTATTACATATAATTTTAATTTTAAAATTTACTTTAGTTTGAAAATAATAGTCATAACGTTTTTCCATATACAAAGGTATTAGACATATATGAGCTTATTATTTACAAAAATAAGTAAATAAAATGGGCAGGATAAATATAAGGTTAAAAAAAACAACACATGTAGGGGAAGAGTGGGATAAGTGACATGTAATTTATTTCTTTCTTGCACCAGTCTAACAGGCGAAAAGTTATTTTATTTTATAGTATGGTTTCTAAGACTACAGGTTTCATGTATTACCTATATCATGGTTTATCTATATCATGTTTACATATATCTGCAATAATTTTGAGATTGGGTTGAGTCCACAATTTTTAATTTTGAAATTAAAGATATATACTTATTTCCATCTTACACCAGAGTTTTCGCCTACTAGTTCACTGTTATTCACAGAGCTTTTACTTACGACATTGTTCTCAATACTTCATTCTTTTTAAAAGAATTTTTGAGAATTTAGTCACTATATTTTTTTCATTTTATTTTAACTCTACATGTAATTAGTTTTTAATAAATTAACTTTAGAACATTTAAAAAAAACTAAATTGATAGTGAAAGAGAAAGAAACTTTTTACTTATACAAATAAATCCAATGTTAGAATATTTGAATATTCTGTACAATTTAAACTTTTCTTCTTCAGTTAGAAAATATTCTCAGAGATCACGGAGATTTTCCTCTTATTTTGTACATGTAATTTTACGGAGCTATAAATTACCTTCACTAATTTCACAAAAAAATGCATTGTGCTTGTATAGCTACTAAATGTTCGTATCGATTTAGCTAATTCGGCGTCCGATTTGAGCGTGGTGAATCTGTCTGTGCATCCAGGAGGAACCGATAGAGCCCTGGTGTCAGGTTGCAGCAGGTTGCAGCTTCCGGTACATCGGCATAGTTCTTCAGCGGTAGCCGTGACAGGCCATTACTCTGTTGGACATGGATGCCCGCCGTCCAGACAAACCAGTAAGTATTACATATATCACTACAAGGTGGTCATTTCGGTAGGTGCCTAGACATAAACCGGAAAAAGAATAAGAAATTAATTCGTTCTCTTAATGTGTACGTTGTAATAAACACGGTGAAAACATATTCGTTCATATGGAATTAAGATTAATATTTTCATTTCAAGATATCATTCATTCTAAAAAAATCATGCTCCCGAATACATGATCAACAATTTTCGACTGAAGAAGGCGAACAAATTCGTTCGGTGGTGTTCATTAGCACACTAAGAGAATGGATTTATCTAGTACTGTTGTCCATTGCATGTATGTCTTAAGGACAAATATCTACGAGTATTACATTGGATTGTCTACCACATTTTATAGAAAGCTGTTAATTTATTATTAGCTCTAGTATTTCTAGTATTTTCAATTTATTTTAAAGGTATTAAAAGCTAATCCAAATAAATTCAAAAATTTTGCTACTCAAAAGTTGTCTAATCTCATGGACAAAATTCCTATCTCAAAATATTGCACGAAACAACTGCTCTATGGGCTATATGAACTAACTAAATAGCATTGAATTACACCAGCAATATCTAGTAAACAGTTAGTAAGTAATAATGAAGTATCACAAATAAAAATTAAAAGCGGCATGTTTAAATATTAATACAAAAACACGTATGTGATACTACAATTAATAAAGAATGCAATTATTCTAAGAAATATATTTTTTTATAATATTACTCTAGACAAAGACCAATTTGCAAACAGGGCTATCTTGAAACTGGAATCTAGAATCGTTTGGAGGGTAGCTTAGTATACCGAGCTACAGCACTTAGGCCCCACTGGACCATTTGTGTATCCTCCCAGTGAAAGATCAGCTCTCCTGAGCCGTCAACCAGCCTATCAAAGAGAAAAAGGTGATGACGTTGCTCAGGGGGATCTCTCTAATGTAGACCATAGAAGGCCACCGTCTCGTTGACGAGACACCAGTGCACTCGCAGAGTACATGGAAAACTGTCTCGTCTTCCTGCTCACAACCTCTACAGAGGGGTATTTCGCACTTTCTCATATTGTATAGGTGTTTCCTTAGCCAGCAGTGTCCGGTCTGAATACCCATCACCAGGCGAAGGCTTACCCTAGACATAGTCAGGTATTTGTTGGCTGTGTTTTTGCTGGCGTATCCTAAGAACTCCTTAGCCAATTGACAGCTGTTTATTTCATCCCACCGTGTTCTAAACTCTTTGTGGGTGTTTTCCTTAATCATTTCAAAAGTGCTGACAGCGAGAGCACCTAGAGGGACTGGGTCCAAATATAGTACGACCCGTGCCCTCCCAGCTAGCTTGTCAGCTTTTTTATTGCCATTGCACCGGTCGTGTCCCTTAACAAAGCATACAGATATGCTGTTGGTAGCTGCGGCTACCACCAGCGCTTGGTGGCATTCCCATACCGATCTTCCGATTATGCAAGATCAGTACTGATTGTCTACTATCTGTGTAGATTCTAATACTTTCGCCCGTTATCTGCCTATGGGCAATTTCTTCAGCAGCTATGATTATACCTTCTAGTTCTTCTTGTATCACGGTGGCACGTACATCTATAGCCCACTCAGTGAAGATGTTAATTACACCAACACTGGCGGTCTCCTTCTAGATTTTGATGTGTACTGTGTAGGGTCTGTCAAACACAAACTGAGGAGAAATGCTATCAGTGTCTGCCTGCAGAAGAGGCATCTTCCTGACGGCCTCATTCCATAGGCGACATCTGACTTCTCCACATCCTAAATTTGGTTTAACATCAACGTTCTTGAAGCAAAGCATTGTCAGAGCCACTTCCTTTAGATAAATATCTAAGGGTGACAGACATAGCATCATTTCCATTGCTAACGTTGGTGTTGTTCGCATAGCTCCTGTAACGCTTAGGCAAGCTATTCTTTGCACCTGGCTGAGCTTCTGTTTAACTGCTGTTTGTTGGGTTTTTGGCCACCAGACAACAGCTCCGTAGGCCAACATTGGTCTCACTATAACATTGTACAGCTACATGATTACCAGGGCTATCATAGAAATTGCAAACAGAATTAGTAAATATTAATACAGCAAATTATATGTTAAAAGACACAAAAGTTTCAGAAAAAGTGAAATTTGTTTAACTTGGTATAGAAGAACATTGTTAAAGTTTTTATGGACTGCCCCAATATTATAAAGGAGGATGGTATTTCGAGTTGTTGTGCCGTGGTCTATATACCTGGTCGCCGCCATTTACCGACTTACGTTGTACTTTCTTAATCTTAGCTAGGAATCTTTGACCTGCCCCTGTTGTTCTCGGGCTAGGTTCTGTGAGGGCGAACTCTCTGTCAGAACTTCTAGGTACCCCTGATATTGATTTTGGTTTTTACCGTTGGTTGTAATACTACTACGGACGAAACACTGGTGGTCCTGTATTGCGTATTGGCTTCTGTAAGCTGTCGCATCCAAGTTCCTGCCGTTCTTCACCGTCGATATCTTCAGTATAATTTAGCAATAGCTTTACGAATAAGAATTGAGGAATAACAATCTGAAAAACCATGGTGTTTTAAGTATGATGGGATACATTTACAAATTTCGTCGTAAAGTCTGACATCAGTGGTACACAAAAGTGTACACTGTAGTTACTGGTACTTTTTAAAATTAATCTGTATGCACTTCCGTCAACGAAAGGTTTCTTCTTTTATACAGGGTGTTCCACCGAAGAGGTGTTCTTCTGTAACTCTGCAACTATAAAATTTATTAAAAAAATATTTGTAATAAAAGTTGCCTGGAATCATGTGGGCCATGTAAAGAAAATATTTTTAGCTTTACAGGGTTTTCCATTTCGCGTGGGCGCTACATATCTTTGTTATTTTAAATGAAACACCCTGTATATTATTGCATTTTTGAATTCTTCGGTTAATATTAAATGTATATGGTGTTTAAAACTTACCGATTTCGAGATAATCAGTTGTTTTTGAAAAAAATTAACAATTTCAGCTCTCTAACTGAGGCTAGATAGCCCTCTACCGTAAGAGTTAGAAACCTGCAGTTTTCACAGTTCGTTTTGGCATAAATTACTCTATCTTGTCATCTATGGGCAAAAGGTGTACGTTATTCAGACTCGGAAATACTGAGTGCTACATTTAATAATCTTACGAGTTGAAAAGCTTTTTTTTTAAGTCCGAAAAAGTAGCTATGTAACAGCGTCAAAAAGGCCTTGCAAAACCACTTTTCTCTCACATTTTATCAGGTCTGGGACTGACAGTGTCAATGTTTACTGGCATGTTTAAAAATAGTTTGACCAACAAAAGTAAACCACTAACAACTAAAACAAAACGCAAAACGAAACAAACAAACTCGGAACACTACAAGGAGAAGAATACTTAGACCGCTGATTTATATCAATTGCCCGAAGTGTCCTCCATTTTGATTAATACACAAACGAATTCGGTTTTTAAAAGACTGTTCAACATTGGGCAGCTTGTCTGGCGTAATTTCTTGAAATGCTACTGTAATGCGCTGCCACATATCTTCCGCGGTAGTTGGAGATGTAACGTAAACTTTGCTTTTTATAAATCCCCATAAAAAGAAGTCGCAACTTGTCATATACGGACACCTTGAAGGCCAACTCGCTGGTCCCCCGCGCCCAATCCATCTGTTGGGAAAAGTTTCATGTAAAAACTGACGAACCGCAGAGGTATTGTGAGGTGGAGCACCATCAATGTTGCATCCACATTCTTCGAAGTGTAGCGAAACGAATCTTCTAGAGTGTTTGTTAAAAAGTTTAAATAAACTGCTCCAGTTAGATGCTGGTCAAAAAGAATGGCCCAATGATATGGGTTCCCAAAATTGCATCCCACACGATCAAAGACCATCGTTGGCTATGGATTGTCCGGAATTGGTGAAGACTTACTGTGTCATAATAATGGCAATTATGACTATTAACGAAACCATTTTTATGAAAAGTAGCCTCATCGGAGAACATGACCCGTTTGTACTAATATAATTACAAGGCCTTCTTGACGCTGTTACATAGGTACTTTTTCGGATTTTAGAAAAGAACCTAATTTTTCTGGAAAACTGTTAGATATAAGTATGAACAACCTTATATCAGTCGAAAGGGCATTCAATTTTGCATTCACCCATGACAATTAAAATGGGTGTAGTGCTTACTACATTCTATATTAGAATAAATTTTTCATTAATTATGAAAAGATACTATTAGTATTATTATTATTGTTAGTTCCTGAGAAATATTCTTGGAAATTTAATACAATGTAATAGATCTATAACATTATTTTTATAAATTTTTATAGATAGTTTTATCTACAATTTAAATCTAACGTCTCTTGCAGTAAGGGGAAGTTTAAAACACGTGTCATCCAACGTGTTACAAAATAAAAAGAGTTGTAAAAGCAAGCGAGTGAGGACGATTTTCACCCCTGAACAGCTGGAACGGTTGGAAGCCGAATTCGAGAGACAACAGTACATGGTGGGGCCCGAACGACTTTATTTGGCACACACCCTGCAGTTGACTGAGGCACAAGTAAGTTTTGTTTACTTATTTATTGTATCTTTTATTTCTCGTTTTTATAAATAAAAGGATGTACGCTGCAATTTGGAAATAATTTAAATAAAGGATATACAAAATATAGGTAAATACTGTATTCATCTCACAATTACATAGTTCCAAAAGTTTACATGTACTTACAAATTTATAGAACGGATCACATTTAATACTCGCCTAATAAATTATTCTAGAAATTGTCACAATTAAAATTAACAGACGAAACATTCAAAGTATTCATTGTTTTAAAGACTAAAAATTATCTAAAAGTATCTTTGCAAATACTTCATAGAAATTGAACAGTGGCGGATGTACTGGAGAACATAACCACTAATATAATTTTGGAAATACCGTTATACAGGGTGTCTGGTAAGTATATGGCATACTCTCGGGAGTGTATAGGGGAGGTCAAAGTAACCCTAGTTTGTCATAAAAAAACTTTTCCTAACGTGCCCCTTATTGGCTAGGAATCTTTGACCTGCCCCTGTTGTTCTCGGGCTAGGTTCTGTGAGGGCGAACTCTCTGTCAGAACTTCTAGGTACCCCTGATATTGATTTTGGATTTTACCGTTGGTTGTAATACTACTACGGACGGAACACTGGTGGTCTTGTATTGCGTATTGGCTTCTGTAAGCCGTCGCATCCAAGTTCCTGCCGTTCTTCACCGTCGATATCTTCAGTATAATTTAGCAATAGCTTTACGAATAAGAATTGAGGAATAACAATCTGAAAAACCATGGTGTTTTAAGTATGATGGGATACATTTACAAATTTCGTCGTAAAGTCTGACATCAGTGGTACACAAAAGTGTACACTGTAGTTACTGGTACTTTTTAAAATTAATCTGTATGCACTTCCGTCAACGAAAGGTTTCTTCTTTTATACAGGGTGTTCCACCGAAGAGGTGTTCTTCTGTAACTCTGCAACTATAAAATTTATTAAAAAAATATTTGTAATAAAAGTTGCCTGGAATCATGTGGGCCATGTAAAGAAAATATTTTTAGCTTTACAGGGTTTTCCATTTCGCGTGGGCGCTACATATCTTTGTTATTTTAAATGAAACACCCTGTATATTATTGCATTTTTGAATTCTTCGGTTAATATTAAATGTATATGGTGTTTAAAACTTACCGATTTCGAGATAATCAGTTGTTTTTGAAAAAAATTAACAATTTCAGCTCTCTAACTGAGGCTAGATAGCCCTCTACCGTAAGAGTTAGAAACCTGCAGTTTTCACAGTTCGTTTTGGCATAAATTACTCTATCTTGTCATCTATGGGCAAAAGGTGTACGTTATTCAGACTCGGAAATACTGAGTGCTACATTTAATAATCTTACGAGTTGAAAAGCTTTTTTTTTAAGTCCGAAAAAGTAGCTATGTAACAGCGTCAAAAAGGCCTTGCAAAACCACTTTTCTCTCACATTTTATCAGGTCTGGGACTGACAGTGTCAATGTTTACTGGCATGTTTAAAAATAGTTTGACCAACAAAAGTAAATCACTAACAACTAAAACAAAACGCAAAACGAAACAAACAAACTCGGAACATTACAAGGAGAAGAATACTTAGACCGCTGATTTATATCAATTGCCCGAAGTGTCCTCCATTTTGATTAATACACAAACGAATTCGGTTTTTAAAAGACTGTTCAACATTGGGCAGCTTGTCTGGCGTAATTTCTTGAAATGCTACTGTAATGCGCTGCCACATATCTTCCGCGGTAGTTGGAGATGTAACGTAAACTTTGCTTTTTATAAATCCCCATAAAAAGAAGTCGCAACTTGTCATATCTGGACACCTCGAAGGCCAACTCACTGGTCCCCCACACCCAATCCATCTGTTGGGAAAAGTTTCATGTAAAAACTGACGAATCGCAGCGATATTGTGAGGTTGCATCAATGTTGCATCCACATTCTTTGAAGTGTAGCTAAAGGAATACCGCCTAACAAATCTTCTAGAATGTTTGTTAAAAAGTTTAAATAAACTGCTCCAGTTAGATGCTGGTCAAAAGGAATGGCCCAATGATATGGGTTCCCAAAATTGCATCCCACACGTTCAAAGACCATCGTTGGCTATGGATTGTCCGAAATTGGTGAGGATTTACTGTGTCATAATAATGACAATTATGACCGCTATATGAACTAAC
>NW_019417080.1:268452-324181 GCF_000390285.2 Anoplophora glabripennis
TACAGTGTAGGAAAGTACCGATGGTCTATCAGAAGTTACGTGAGAGCAATAAAGTAAGCCATAGAAATCCATGAGATAGACAAGGATGGCTATAATGAAGGCGTCTAATAGTCAACGCCCATTTCGCCCTTCCACAAATAAGAAGTGGATCTAATTTGTGGAAGGGCGAAACGGGCGGTGACTTAGAGACGCCTTCATTATAGCCATCCTTCTCTATCGCATGGATTTCTATGGCTTACTTTATCGCTCTTACGTAACTTCAGATAGACCATTGGTACTTTCCTACCCTGTATACTATTTATTGCATGGGGATTTTCTTCATGTCAGATATGCAAATTATAGCAGTTCATTACTCCGTCTCGATTGAAACTGGCTTCGTCCGTGAACAAAACAATACTAATAAAATTTGTATTAAGTATACCTAAATCATTGCAAAAACCAATTTGCGTAATTGACTCTTGCAGGAGCGGGAGACATTTCATGTACCTTTTGGACGTGACAAAGATGTAGCAGTTGTTCTGGAAGGGTATCATGAACAGTCCACTTTGTCGCAGCAACCGACAGCTTTCTTACATTATTGGAGGAATTTTCAGCAATCTCATCCAGAATTTCCTCCTCTAAC
The DNA here is from genome assembly GCF_000390285.2 of Anoplophora glabripennis. NCBI lineage: Eukaryota > Metazoa > Arthropoda > Insecta > Coleoptera > Cerambycidae > Anoplophora > Anoplophora glabripennis. The sequence continues at coordinate 269,075 of NW_019417080.1, forward strand.
TGAAGGTTCCTTGCTCTTCTTGGAGGCCCTTCTTACCACGATGCGGCAAAAAACTTTTTAAAATGTATTAGCAAAAGATTAGCTTCTTTTAACATTTTTTATTTCATTTGACTCTTTACCTCTTTCTCGTAAACTACGATCAACCCTTTCTGAAATTGTTCGGTGCGGTAAAATGATTTGGAAATGTATCAGAATAAATTCTTCTTGCTTCGACACAATTGCCGAGTTGCATGTTAGCATATTCGTTATAGGAATAATGCTCCATTATTTAGTCTTGTATACTCAATCAATCAGACAATTTTTACAAGTGTTGTCAGTAACGACATAAAAGCGACTAGTGTTTTATTGCAGAATTCTGATTTATTATTTTAATGACGTGATATACAAAAACTGAATTTTTTCGAAAACGGCTAATTTTATTGAAACAAATGTAGAGTATCTTTTTCAAAGACAAATGACCAAAGTATTTAAAAATTCAGTTTTCAGCTCTAGAAAATGACACCTGTCAAAATTTTGGCCCAACGAGTGTGGTGGCAAGTCCGTTCCTGACTTCTCTGACAGTGTAAAACATTTACTGTAGTATGGCTTTATGAGCCTTTGTGGTCTACATAAAATATTAATATTTCATTAAATTATACAAGTCGGTTCAAAAGTTAGAACCGAAAAGGTAAATCACTACCCCTTTGGGGTTCTGTATCTCCGATAAAGGGCACTTTAGGAATTGTTTTCTTTTATGACAAACTAGGGTTATTTTGACCTCCCCTATACACTCCCGAGAATATGCCATATACTTACCAGACACCCTGTATATTTGAAAGAAAAAAGCTCTTTCCCATTTCATTTGCAAAATGAATCATATTCGAGGTACAATTTTTTCTTCAAAATTCCTAATTTCACAAAAAAAAATCTATAAAGGCGATCTTCTATAAATATGATTTTTTGTACAATGTCATCAAACTTTCAAAGAACATATTGGAATAGAAACTTTAAATTTTTTAAGAGCAGATCATTTTAGATTTTAAATATTAAAATAACTCATTTTTCAAATAAAAGGGATGAGGTTCTTTCACTGAATACAAATGCACTTATAGAATTTCGAAAATATCCAAATAACCAAAGTTTCATCAGGCTAGGTTGAACTTCAAGGATGCTATCGTAAATGTTATAATTTTCTAAATATTTTTATATGTACCTATAATTAAGGTATATGAAAGAAGTAATACAATTTTTGTAATATTTTGAGATATTCTTTTATAATTTATAAAGGGAAAATAAATCAAAAACTAAAAATGTAAAGTTTTTATCTAAATTTTACTTTGATTACACAAAATATAATAGTAAAAAATAAAACAATTTATGTTTCAACGTAATTTGATTCAGTAATTTATCATTCCAGGCAGAAAAAAATCTTTAATTTTGATAAATAAAGTGATTAATATGAAAAATTGAAGTATCATGTGATCTTTTTAAAGCTGTAATGGAAGAATGTAAAAAATACGAATGATATTATACGCATTTGTATGATTAAACAATGATAGAAATTAGAAAATATTGTATTGTATTAACAAACAACAATGTAAAAAATAATTGACCAATGTGTGTCATTTCCTGTTATTTGAGTTAATTTATCATTCCCGGGACGTTTTGCAGGTGAAGGTGTGGTTCCAAAACAGACGCATCAAATGGCGCAAACACCACCTCGAATTAACCCATCAGCGGCTTGCGGTCTTGAAACAACAACAGCTCCTTCTCGACGATTCGCACCCTGACACTCAAGATACAAACAGCTCAAGTACAGATACGTGAGACCATAAACAATTCCGTCGAGAGAATGGAGGAGAATGGCAAAAACCAGATAAGGGGGATGCTATAAATATATATACTTGTAAATAATTCAATCGTGGTTGGGTCTCCAGAAGTTATTTTTGTCCTGAAACTGCAAACTATGAAGGAAGTTTGAAAATTAGGGGTTAACCGAAAATTTTGATGGCACAAATATAGATTAATCAATTTCAATTCATTATTTTTTGTTCAAATTAGGTTTTAAAAATAATATTTACGCTGTTCACTTATCTGAAATATAAGTAATCTTTTCAAATTAAATTCACTAAAATCACTGAAATGAAATTGAAATGATGTACCTACTGAAATTAAATTGACTGTTCCTGAAATATATCCGAAAAAAGTAGTAGAATTAAAAATAATGTAAAATATTCACAGACTGTGTTTTTGAGCTTTAATATGAATTAATTTGTTGATGTTGTTTATTAAAAACTTTCTCCCATGTAGCAACATTAGCAACATTGACGTTTGGCAGAAAAAGCAACAAAATTGTACAGAATCTGCTGAGAAAATTGAGGAAATAGTGTTATTAATAAAAATACATACTATAAGAAAATAGTTAAAGAAAATGTTAGAAAAAATTGTCCACATAAAAAACAAAAGCTGCATAATTCTTGAATATTGAACGAAGTACACTACACAAATTGATTTTTTTTAATTTATGAAAAAATTTTGTAAAATATAAGATAAATAAATTCTTTATTCACAAGAAAGGAAAGGAAAAAGAGATTTATATGGCAAAATTATATATTTTTTGCTACCGTTTTCATTATTTTACATCCTCAACCAACTTGACAACAATCGAGAAAAATACAGTAAACCGAATATGATTAATTTTAACTGTTTTATTTAAAGAATTTTTCTATTCTAATTAATGTTAATTATATTTTATATAGTATTTACTTGATTATAGTATCTTTGTGAGTGTGAAATAATATGAAAAAATGGAATAATTATTATTCACAAAACCGTTACCAAAAAATATTAGAATTTGTGAAATAAGTCTCTCTTCATTCTTTTTCTAAAATAATAAAATTAAATACCTACGTTTATTTTAAGTAATTACAAAATTATTAATTACTTATATTTCAGATTGTCCTGGCTATATTAATTCAGTTCCATTTTAATTAAATAATATTATAACTTTTAGAGACTCGACGTATGAATATTATATGTAGTGCAAAAATAAACCAAAGTATATGTTGAATTAATTAATTTCTAAATGTGTTATATTAGTATTTAAGGATGTAAAATGAATGATGAATTTAAATACATGATCATGGCTTTACACTATCGTGTTTAAATGCATTAAAATATCCTACTATAATTCACCGATCTAAAAAAATTAACCGGTTCAATTAGATATAGATTATTTTTTTATAAAATTTTCTTCACTTGGAAGTATACTATATAAAAGATGTTTACTAAATCGATGTCATAACTTTAGAAGTTTGTTCCTTGATCATTTTAGACCAAGAAACCTTAATGAAACAATAATTTAAGCCACTGATTGTCTAAATGCAGAGTGTTAAGGGCGCCATATTCTTGAAATAGTGTTTTCCACAAAGACAAATAATTTAAGTAATTTAATAACTGAATAATTTGAAGCTTATCAAATAATGGGAATGTTATGTCATGACATCTGTGTATTTTCAAAGACGCCGCAGTAAAACGAATAAACAGGTTCAAAAAAACGATCAAACCATCAAGGATTTAGGTACTGAAATTTACCAACTTTTTTACATGTAACTCCACATGTAAACATTCTTATAACATATACTTGCTTAGTCCTACATATAAAATTGTTTACTTTTATTTATAAGTATGTGAAAATAATTCTTAAAATGTGGGGTTAGGATAACACCAAACGCATATTTTACAAACGCTTTTTTTAAGTTATTATTTTATTTGAGTAAATTTAAATAGTAACAATGAATAAACAGAACATCAAGGATTTTATTTTTGGGCTTACTTTTGTTCTACACGTTTTATTTTTCAAGATTTCGGTACCTAAAAACGCCCGAAATTTGACTATTTCTCGGCCAGGGATATGGCCACCTTAAAGTAATAAAATGAGATTATTAAAATATCTGTGAAGGTGTTTAACGTATAACAACTAATAAAATTTGAGCTAATGATAATATTCGTTGTAGGTAGAAGTTCACTAAATTGGTATACAAATCTGTCAATCGATAGCTTTCTAAGAAAAGAGAGCCATTGCATTATTATTTTAAAATTTAAATTTGTTACTATACGATAAATAAATTGAAAATGCAAAACTATTCTTTTCATGGAAGAAAATCACTTGTTTCTTTCATATGCAATGTAATTGTCAAATGTTTAAAAAAATCATTAGTAGTAGGTAGGTAATAGACATTTTTTATTATCTGAGAAATAGTTGGAGGGCATTGTATACAGGATGTCCACAAATTTCACCGACAACCTTTGACTGCATATGCACGACGATAAATAAATATGATATACGAAAAAAAGTGAAATAAGAAATTTTTGGTTTTTAAGTTACAGGCCTTCAAAGTTGTCAAAAATAAAACTAATTTAATTAATAACTTCATAACACTTTTACCGATCACGTTAAAATTTATTTCGACTATTATGGCGTATTATTTCTTAAAGTATTAGTCAAATCGATATACTGGGTGATAGTTTCCTCCGGTTACCTCTCTGTTTTAGCGGTCAAAACTATTACAATGGTCGTATTTTTTTTAAACGGGCAGCATCATTGAAAAGATTCGCTTTATTAAAAAAAAATGTCTTGAGAAAATCGCCTACAGAAAACCATTCTTGAGAAAAATGGCATTATTTCTATTTACAAGTCTGTATGTTTCGGTCTACGTAGCTGTGTCACGGATTTAAAACTTTTAAGTTCAGTAGGCGATGTTGACTGCTGCGGTAATGTCATTATTGTCGTGTTTATTTAGGATTGTCATCAAGTTGTCGGTGAAATTTGCGGACACCCTGTAGAAATGAAATTTCTGCATCAAAAATTAATTAAATGGTTATTTTAATTCAACTGTGTGATAAACATATTTTAAATAAAAAAATATAAAACGACTCAAATATGGCTCGCTTTTGAAAAAAAGTGGGTGACATATTTCTTTTATTGAATTAGTAATAAAAGTACTTATCCAATTTCCAAAATACTCAATTGCGAAGACATCTTGAGGTTTTGAGTGTCGTTTACTATCTCGCTACTGGTTGTAATTAATTATATAGTTAGCCCAAGTTTCATCAGCCTATACGTCAAAAATTGCCTGATATTTAATTATGTAATGATATTTGGATAAAACTCAATATCCTCTAACTAGAACGTCAGTGATTTGGTTCACTTAGATTTTTTTGGTCCAAAATGGCCTGAGAAATAATCTACTCTTATTATGACATTTACTTAATGTATTAATACCCTGTATGTGTGGAAAAAAAGAATTTCAATAACCGCTTTAGAGGTAAATATATTTTAATTTTGAAGTTTTAACAAGATTTGCGCCTGTATAAAAAATATTACTTCTCGTTTTCAAAAACTTCTATTATTAAACTTCATTCAATACTATGGTTGTTTTAAAACCCTGAAGAAGGTATACATAGGTAACAATGTTAACAAATCACTTGTCTATGAAGAAAACTGTGGTAACTAGTAAGTATATTTTATTTTTTAGTAAATCATTATTAAATATTATTAAAGATTTAAAACAAAATGTAAAACAACTTTTTATTCTCCAAAAACGTAAAAAATAAATAAACATACATGAAATGAAAGTACAATGAAAAACATAATTTTATGAAAAAAATTAAGTTAATGAAAATAACAAATAATATTTCTGAAAATCAAATTCCCTAAAGAAAAGTGTGAGGTAAACGATGCGATTTATATATGATTCTTTTATATTTTAATGCTACATTTTAGCTACTTTTTAAATATGTACCTATCTATATTCAGATCTTAACCAAATTCGTTGTAACCAGCCTTCTAAAAATTATGATTATATTCTTGTTCCTTATATTGGAAATTCTAATCCTGTGCTGCGAATTAATGAAAAGCAATATCAAGGCAATTAACTTTTTATAAAGTTACAAAGCTGTAGCAAAAGAAAATTAAAAATAAGACTTTCGGTTGGAAACGACCTAATGGAACAAAGCACGATAATATTACTTAAATATCCATTAGCGCATTTCTTTACACTTTTGGTATGGTAATAATTTTTATGTTATAATTTTTGTAGTCAGTTTGTCTGTATATTGAAATATAGTACATAACAGGGTAAGTGAAAATTTATGTTTACTTTAAATTTGGTTAATTACTCACGTAATAACATTTTAATCTATATTAAATTGCGACACCAATTATACAACCTTGTGTTCACACATATACTCACGATTTTGCAAAATACTAAGAAACAAAGGATAATAAAATAAAAATAAATATTGCACAGTCCTTCGAAGAAAACATAAACCGACTGTGCAAATAACTGTAGAAATCATAATACACGGTGAGATAATTGTTTACATAAAACCACCACCAAAGTGCATATATTCAACAAATTATTGTTTGTGCTTTGAGGTTTTTATTTATTACCATACTATACTGTACTAGATTTTATAGACCGATGTTTAGTAAAGGTTAAAACTTGGTTAATTTACCTAGCGATAAAATTGTGAGCTCTGAAATATGTATGAATACAGTCTAATTACCTAATCAGTTAGCCTAATCTAATCAGAAAATCTCTAAGCAATAATAAAAAGTCGAATACATGTAATTTCAGCAAGTCTGTCATGTTTTTGCCGCTTTGATGATTAGACGTTAACCTAACAATCATTGCTCGTTGCAGTATGGCTTAACTGGGTGTCAGAGTTTCTCAGTTCTCACGTTTATTGACGTTTCGAGAAATGTATCACTCTCTTGTTCAGAACAAGTTTTGCAACTCAGTTTCAGAGCTGTTTATCGAAATGTAAAATCTAAATCGACGACGTGTCCACCACCGTGGAAATTGTTTCACCATGATAACTGCCAAGAAAGCCTGAAAACCAAGAAACATTATTTACCTTTGACTCAGTTTAATAAGTTAGTAAATTTAATTTTAGATATGATGGCGGTTTTTCGAGATACGAGGTTAGTCACAATTTAAAAAAATTATTTTGTTAATAATTGCTTCATTCTTTAAGGCATGAACCTTTTAAAATTTGAAAAGTACCTATTATTTTTTTAAACCTACAGCTTTTTCTTGTAATTCTTTTTTCATCCTTGTAAAATTTTGATTAGATCTTATTGCAACTTCTTCACGATACTCACCCTCTGTAATTTTTTTTTAAAAGATGAAGTTTTGTACCGATTTGTACCGAAAAAAAAGTTCCCATCACATACATATAATTACTAAAAGATGTTGCTTTATCTGGTCTTACCAAGACTTGCATTAAAATTTTACAAAAATATAAAAAATTAACCCGCTTTTCTCACTTCACTTTAACAAAAATTACACAATAAGTGAAACTAATAAGATTCAAATTTTGATTGAATATTTTAATTACAACGGAAAAAGGTACGCATAAAAGAAAAAAAATGTTACTTCAAAGAATCTGTGGTTAATAGTTTGACCTTTTTGTAACATCCTGTATATTCTTCTGAGGACTTTTTTTGGTAAATTCAAAGCTTTATTGTGAAAAATTATGTACATTATTATTTTTGAAAGTATTATCCATTGCTAACCACTACATTTTCTCATCTTTCTGGTAGCATTCGGATTGCGCGTAGCAAGAACAACGCATCTTTTGATGTTATCCACCAATCGATCCATTGTTTCGAATCTTCGTAAGATTGGAAGCGCTGCTTAGCCAGGCCGTATCCAATGGATCGGAGGAAGTAGAAATCCGATGGAGCTATATCTGGTGAATATGGTGGATGGGTAAAACATCCCATTTCAGCATTTCTAAGTATTTTTTGACTTCATGACCAACATATGGTCGAGCGTTGTCATGTTGAAAAATTACTTTATCGTACCCTTGCTAGAATTACGGCCATTTTTCTTTCAATGTACAGCTCGAAAGCATCAATTATGTTCGGTAGCGTTCACCAGTGATAGTTTCATTAGGCTCGAGTAGCTCATAGTACACAACAGCAAGCTGGTCCCACCAAATACAGAGCATTAGCTTCGAACCATGAATATAACGATGTAAAAACGTCTTTTTTTGCTATTGAAACAAATTTTCACATGTAAAAAATGGCCGTTCAACATTTCTCGACTTCAGTTCGTATGACACCCAATTTCCTTGCTTGTGAATCATACCAAGTGCATTTAAAGTTTTTGAAACTGTTGTACTATTAACATTCAACGATTCAGCAAGTTCATCTTGCGTTTGACATGAATCCTGTTCTAATAGTGCTTCCAATTCCTCATCTTCGAACCTCTTTGGTTGACCAGGGCGTTCTTTGTCAACTGTATCGAAACCACCACTTCTAACATGTCGAAACCAATACCCACATGTTTTTATCGATGGAGTATGTTTACTGCAAATGGTGTTTTGTTGCTGATAATAAGATAGATTTGACGGTACCTATATCTGTATGTCAAATCGATTGTTACAGAAGTGTCCGGTGCGATAGCATAAGTGGCGCTATCCATTGTAAATCCTTCAAAATTAATTCACAGTCCGTTGTTGTAGCTAATAAAATTTCATCAAATTGACTCGTCGTACGTAAAACGATTCATTGACAAGTTAGGTTGTCTGTATTGTTTCTGATAGTCTGTAATTATTTGTTTGTAGGATCTTTTTAGTACTTTATTTAGTCGACTATTTAAACCACAAAGGAAATTGGGATATATTTCTGATTAGGCAAAAATAAGAATATAAAATCAACCCTTTGAGTGATTGTTTTAGTTTAAAGGATTAAGATGCATAGTGTTAATGAACGCAGGGCATACAGTCCAATTACTGCTTCATTTTTCTTCTGCTCCTACAATCGAAACTCTCAAAGCCATTCATAAATATAACAAGTTGTAGAGAAAATATTTTATCTACGAGTAGTAATACAAATTAGAAAATTATCAGAATTTCCTTAAATTATCAAGTTTAATTATCATACACATACTCCCAAAGAGTGTAATTAACAACAGTCTTTAGGTTTTGATCAATTTCCCAACCAATATATTTTTTAATCACCGAGAACGTTATCCTCCCCTTCGGCACGCTTATGTAAACCCCCTCCATTAATGACGGCAATAGACGGACAATAAAATTTGTAGAGCAGATTTTCACCGGTGCTTGACTTTGCTTTTAGATACGCCGACAAATGATATTAACATAGTCAATCATGTCACAGTAAGCGAGGGGTTCCGGGCCACCCTTGATTCTCGTAGCCTCTTGATATATGACAGTTTATATCGCGTCGCAGATACGCTCGTTATGTTATGAAAACAATATGAATTCCAAACCGCATTTTTCTGCTATTCGTTTGATGTGTAATTACTTTTTTAAGCGCGCACCGTTTTGCTTTATTTGATTCTGGTATTTATTTATTGCTTCTCAAATGTTTCATTGCTGCGCCTCTTTGCGAGCTGCCTGGGTGATATTACTAATATTTCGAACTCGCTTTGCTTTGTTGTCCAAGAGATTTATTTGTGTATTATACAAGTGCAGCCTTTCCTGCCGTTATTGGTTTTGATTTGAAAGGTTATAAGTTACATCTGCAATTTCATCCCACCGTTAACCGCGTACAGCGCAGTGCCAAGAGGCAAAAGAACAGATAAAAACTTAAAATTGTCACCAGTACAGGCAAAAATCTAGTAGATTTTTTTTATTTCAATTTAGTATATATTTAAAATTTGTAAGTCTAAACTTGGAAACATCCAGAGTACAAAATAAGTAAGTAATGTACTTAAATAAAAATATTTCAGATGATGACGTGAATCATTTTAGGAAGAAATGTTTCTATGAATCCCTGTCATAAACGACTTAGTTTAGGGAATACTGGTTATTAATTGTGTCAACTAATGGCAAGGCTAATCTCATTAAAGACCTCAAGATTTTAACGCTACTAATTATTTTGGGAAGTTGATTGGTGCATTTGATTTATAATTTTATTTCAATAAAAAAAAATATTCTACACTATTGAAAAAAATTAAGTTAACAAAAAATCATAAATTTTCTAGTAATATTTGACTGATTGTGAGTGATTTTTGTATCTCAGTAAAAAATAGTCGTATCCAGATTTAAAAAAATCTGTTTGGAGCTTCAAGTCTCCAGTTTCAATATATTTTGACAAAAAAAAAATTCTGAATAGCGCAATCATAGGAAATACCGTTGGAAAAAAATTTTAAATTGTTTTTAGTTATTTTTAAGGGCCCGCGGGCTCAGGAAAATTGTTTGCACTGAGCACTGAAGATAACTGACGCATAGGTTAGTTATCTCATTGTTCAGCCTTAGTTTGTTTTTTTGGTCCCTGTACGTCAATTTTTTGTTAAGATATCCGGCATTGAATGAAGAAGGATCCTTTTGTCATTGATCATCAATATCTCAGTAATCAATGACCGCACAGTAAATTTAAGGGCGGTTTTGAAAACCTGAATAACGCCCCTACATAGATCTGTCATGGTTTTTAAAGAAAAACATTTTTATTTCATTCTTAACATTAACTCGAAAAAAGTGCAAAAAATTACTTTTTACGATTTTTTACAAAATCTAAAGCTAATTTACAAATATTGATGAAAAGACTAATGTTGAGAGATATTTTTATACCGCAATATAACTGCAATAACTCTGTAAACTGAAAAGTTGATCTATAGAGCCGTATTTATATTCCAAACGATTAACATTTTGGAAAGGATTAAAGGAACACGTTTACTGCTCCTGATCATTAAGTAATCATTATCAAAATGAAACATAGGAATTTTTATTGACTTCTTATTAGATATTGTTTGAATTTGAACGAAAAATTTTTCAAAAATTTTTAAAAACAGTTTTACAAACATTTTTTGATTTTTTTTTTTAAAGTTGCTGAACATTTCAAAAAACAATATCTAGTCGTTTCCGACACGATTCGGTTTAAGCGTAAAATCTAAAACATAAGTTTAAATTAGTGCTACAAAGTATTCCTTCATCATAATATTTTCAGTTTTTCAATATTGAAAATAAATTTATATTACTTAAAACAAAAATAAAAATACTTCCATGAATTATAGCTTTAGGAGTATTAAAAATTAAACTACTCGCATATAGATGACCTTGCAGTTCCTTGTAAGTACATCAAATTGACATTAACATTTGTCTGAAACTCGGAACTTCTTCCGAAGAAATGAACGATATGTCTCTCAAGAATCTCAAAACAACGAAGCACTTACAAATTGTTCAGTAATTGACAATAGCCACGGAATGCAGCAGAGCAAATTAAAATTGGTAATTAATTCACTATCGAAAAAAGCAGGTCCATGAAAACAAAAGTTTTTTGCGACGTAAAGCAGACCATAGTATTCTTACATATTTTCTATCACTGAATCTGAATTTAACCTCTGTTTTGACTCCATATGTTACAATTTTTTGGAAATAGTTAATTTACATGTATACTTATCTAGAACATCTCTCAATAGTGGATTCCTGGATCCCACACCCAGTCAAAGTCAAACCGTCCGATTACAAATAGGTATTTCATGGGCTTTTAATACAAACTCTATAACCTTAAAAACCCCTAACATCAACTCCAATAACAACGTAACCATATGTTATAACCACATAATTCTATAATCCTGATAGTGTGAGGAGGTTCGTATCAAATTACGATTTTGATAAATTTCAGAACCATATAATGGGCAACTCAGTAAACCTATTACAGTTTATCAGAAACCATCATAAACCTCATGAGAACAATAACCTCGTAACCCTATGAAACTGAGAACGGAGTGAACAGAACGAAGGAATCCAAATGATCACGCTATCTATGTTTGACTAAGTTTGGAACTAAAACTTAAGTAACCCTATAGCTTCAATTCAATGAATTCAAAGAATTCGGAGTAATATATACATTATGTCAAAAAAGTATCTGGAATTTGTCATTTAAAAATTCCCCGTAAAGTAGATTTAAATTTCATTTTTAGTGGAAAGTTGGAAGCACTGTGTAAGTTTGAGCGTGATCTGTCACGTAGTTTGCTTACTGAGTATCAATTTTGTTATTCCTCCTGAAGTGTATTCAGCGATTTCTATTATGGATAATGTTATTGAAAAAAGAGTTTGCCTAAAATTTTATGCGGTAATTCAGTTTTTTCGAAAACTCAAGTATATGAATGGTACAATGCATTCAAATATGGTTGAGAAGTGGTTGACGATTTGCCACGTTATGGTCGTTCATCATCGTATTCAACTGAAGAAACCGTCGATAAAGTGAAGGAAATGACACTTGTAAACTGTAATTATAGTTTGAGAGAGTTGACATAATTATGAAGTGAACATATCTCACGAATGAGTTCGCACCATTTTAGTTAATGTTTTGAGTATGAAACGTGTCGACGTATCGCAGCATAGCTGGTTCCAAAAGAGCTAAATTTTCTTCAAAAGAGCATCGCTAACATGTTGCTGAAGACATGCTTGAATGAGCTAATCCGGATTTTACATTCATGAAATGCATTATAACGGATGACGAGACATGGGTTTACGAGTTTAACATGCAAACGAGTCAACAAGCTTTGGAATGGCGCTTTTTTAATGAGCCGAAATAAAAAAAGAAACACGTCAAAGTCGATCAAAAATCTAAATCATGTTGACTGTTTTCTTTGACTATCGCGGTGTTGTCCATACAGGATTCCTTCCGGATGGAGAAACAGTCAACAAAGAATATTATTTGGACGTTATGAGGCGTTTGAGAGAAAACATCCGGCGCAAAAGACCAAATTTATCGAAGGACAATTCTTGGAATTTGCACCACAATAATACACCATCATACAAGGTGATAATTGTGAATGAATTTCTGACCAAAATTTAACAAATCTCATCGAGCAGCCACCGTATTCACCGGATATGGCCCCTACTGACTTTCCTCTTTACTGTAATGTTACGAGGTTACAGGGTTGTTCACATCGATCTCGGTTTCATACGGTTGTCGGTTTATTTAACTGATGTGGTTATGGTGATTTTTGATTAATGGTTGAATGGTAATAGCGTCACTCAGTTCTTTATTTCAAGACTTTAGAACCCATTAAGTTTTTTATCAGATAGGAGCCGTCATTCGGACTCTCAAACTTATGGTTTTTGTAGTCACAGGGTTGTGATGTTGAGGGGGTTGAGGTTAAGGAATTTCAATGTCTTGGAGCCCCTTAAAATATATTATAGTTTTGCTAGTTGTAGTCTGATGGTTTGATGTTGAATGGGTAGCATCCTGGAACCCACTACTAACGACTCTTCAAAATACATACACATAAATTAACACATACAAAATTAACGATTAAAAAAAATCTTGATGTGTACAATAAAAACAGAGGCTAAATAGTCTGCATTACGAGGCTACAACTTTATTTTTTGTGGGCCTGTGTCCTATTATTTTCAGAATTCTGATCAATTCAGAATTCTGAAAATAATGGGACTTATTTTACGACTGCTTCTACCGTCAGTTAAGATTTTGTAACAGCGTCTTTGGTTAGTTAAGAACGTCCAATTCTCATAATAATTTTTGTTTCATGCGAAATAAACTTCGAACGATTGACAATTTGGCATCATATTCAATGCAGGTGTATTATCACTTTTTGATACTTTCCTTAACCTAACAGTCATAAATTTTTCTAGATAGCATAAACTTTGGGAAGGCAAAACTGTTATCCCGGGGAAGAATAAAACCTTAAGGTTCGCAAAACTGAAAACTGCAAAACAAAACTGAGCGGTCTTATCGCGAAGATGGCTGTTGCGTCGCGTCGGAAAAGCAGAAGGATAATAAAAACAGCGTATTATCCCGCTCGCTTTGAGGGGTAGCTGCAAGCCCGTGGAAAATAAAATAGTCATTCGCCTTGCTTTTAATAAAAGTCAAGCGTGCGCATATTGGTTTCGCCCCCCGAATTCCAGCCAGTTTGCCATCCTCCACCCGACTCTGCATTACGGACATCTCTTTATACGCTCTTCTTATTTAACTAATTTATGTCGCTCTATCTGAAATTGTATGGCCCGGTATTTATTGGCCCGGCTGCAGCAGCCCGTCTTTTGTTCACTTAAAATACTTCGCCCGGCAGTCGGGCCGTGATGATCCCGCTCGCTTTTAAGAGCTTAATTGCTGTAATTACTAAATTCAGTTATATTCCTTTACTAACCCCTTATCGCTCCGCTTGCTGCTGCTACGACGACGGCGACGGCATCATTACAACGTTATAAATGTATCATTTTCTTAAAATTAGTTTTAATCAAGGATATGTTCTTTCGTTCTCATCACAATTTGTATCCATACTACCAAAAACTTGCAGAGTGATACCCACAAAACATACGCGGTGGCCAGTAAGTATCTACTAATCCCTTGGGAGTGTCTAGGGATGGTCAAAATAGCGCTAGCGCTTCCCATACTTTTTGCTAGTGGAGATTTACGTTTTGGATTCTAACTTTGAAACCATCTTGTATATTTTTTTGCAAAATCAATTTATTTTATTGAAAATGGTCCCCTCCGACTCCATGAAGCTATTTACATGGTCTAAAAGTATGTCGAATGAATGTTTTAGATTGTCGGTTAGGTATTTGGATAATTTCTACGTCCACAAGACGCTTTACTTTCCGAAAAGGTAAAAGTAGCACGATGCCAAATCAGATGAATACGGGGAGTGGTTAACAGTTAAAATGCGATTTTTAGTTAAAAATTCGGTCACAAGTATCGATCGATGACATAGCGCATTATCGTGCAACAATCGTCAACTGCGCGATATTTTGGCCGAATTCGACGAATACATACACACAATTGTGCATTAGCGGTTTAGCCCGGTGTTACTAACTCTTTATGGACAATGTCCTTGGAATCGTATAAGCAAATCAGCATTATCTTCACTTTTAACTTTTTTTTGGGTTTTCGATAGTATGGTGCTTTCCACTTGGTACTTTGGCGCTTGGTTTCTGGAAAGTTTTTTTAAAACACCACATTTCATCACCAGTCACAATGTTGTAAAGGAAAGTTTTTTGGCGTCTTTTCGAGTGTTGAATTCTGAGTAACTTTTGGTCGTCAGTCAACTTGTGCGGAACAAACTGTGCACATACTTTGCGGTAGCTCAAATGTTCGGCAAAAATGCTATAAATTGATGTTTTTCAAATGCTTAATCCCAATTTCGTGAATTTTAACGAAGGTTTTTTCTGATCCTTGATGAATTCACGCACAGTTTTGAATGTTTTGATGGAATCTGCAGTGATCACGGATTTCGGTTGGCTAACATGTTACTCACTGCACTATTTATGCACTCACGACCGTTTTTAAATCGAGTATACCACTCATAAACTCTGCCACGGAATGAATTTGGTTCATTAATTGAAACGTTTCGGTCAAAGTTTTACCAAGTCTAAAATAAAACTTAATATTAGCGCTTTATTCTTTGCTCATTTTTGTACCGATGAGAAAAACATAGTCACTTCAGACACAATAACTCATTTTTTTATTCGTCCAGGTATCATGAAAATTTGACAGCACCTATATCAATGAAGGATCTACCTTTCCGACGTATGCAATTGCCAATAGATGACCTCAGTAGAATGCATATTTTTGAAAAGTTCTGTTTACTTTAGAACGCACCTTATACCTTGATAACCTAACAAGGATTTATCTGATGCTGTAAATGAGTCTAAAGTCATAGAGGATTCTTAGAAGATATGCTATCCTCGTATCATGTAACAGATGCACTTTTCTATTTCTCATGCACTTTTAGAATCTCAAACGTGGGCGTCAATGTGGATTGTAAAGAAAAATCCACATTCTTTTGGATCTCAATGAAATATAATTTGTAATTTTTGAGTTTCATCTTTCTTCACAGCAGTGAATCCTTCTGAATTACTAGTCTTAGTTACTGGTATTTTACTAGTTAACATATCACCTTTATCTTTTGTATTCACCACAGTAATTTCTATCAGTTCTTCCCTTCTTAATGAATGTGGATTTTATAATGGAATATTTGGTCCACAGCGTATTTGGAGGATATTTTTAGAACTAAAGTAAACAATTCAATCAAAAACATGAACTGAGATCAAATAAAATCAAACACAACAACTTCTGAAAGTAAATTAATTACGTGTCCCGTTTACGCATCTTATTTTATCTCCCAATTTCCATTCAATAAGTATTTCATGTTCCTTGTCGTACAATGGCCTTTATTTAACAGATAATAAATTTTCTGTAGCTTTAACTGCGTCATCTCTAATATTTTCCGGGACATCTATTTCATAAAGCAGCTACCCACTAACAATTATAATCAATAAACATCTAAGTATCAACAACTATCAGAAACTACTTGATGCTAGAAACTACTAGACCTACTAGACCGTGAACCGTGAAATAGACCAAACTTATTTTTCGTTGAAGAAATATGTTTTTCGCGAAAAATAATATCTTTTATGTACCACAGGAGTTACTGGGTTATACTGTCCTCCGTCGAGATTCATCCCTACAACACCCTTGTTGCATAAAGCTTCTGATGAACAATTTTGTTACAATAATTTTGTTGCGAAGTGTAGATTGATAGATTAGAATTGTTTACAATTACACTATAACACATAACAATTTATTATTGTTCCGAAAACTTCTCTGTTTAAATGTAATAATCATCAGTAGTTCACTTCTTCAGTGTGATATTTGTAGTTAGGCAGAACTAAATTTATAAAATTATACTCTTAACTGATTCTTTTGGGTCAAAAACTATTTATTTAATTTTTTTCGTCTTTTTAATGTTGCAGAAATACCCAGTTAAATAAAAAAAGTAATAATGCTGCAAATAAGTAATTAAAAACCCTTTTTTGCAATACAAAATTTTTAGCTACGATTATTATTACTGTTTAAATTGTGATTATTATTTAAATACAATAGTCTTTAATCAGTTTTATACTTCATATTGTAGTTAATTCAATCAATATTGATTTAAAATACTTAAATATCAAATTAGATATTTTACCAGTAATATTCGATAAAATGGCGAATTCGCCAGGGAGAATTCTGTTTAATTTCCGTTTTAGTTTTTATTACGGCCGGAAAAAACCATTGCTCTTTTAATCCACCGTTAATAATTTTAAAACGATACAACGTTTACAAAACCGTGCCGAAATTTATAGCAATCGTTTATTCTGACATAAAATTAATTAGACGTTAACAACAAAGTTGTCTCGAACAGCTTATCGCGCGGTATTAAGTTAAGAAACGGGTAATTAATTTCTTGAGATGAAATCAAGCAGGCTGCAGCAGCGTTAAGATATTATTATGAGTAAATTACCAATAAACTTGTCGGATGATGCCGCTAAATTAGCTGGTGGATCAATACAGGCTGTCTGCAAGCCACGAAATTAGCTCTACACCCAACCCAAACTACACGAACTGTTGGCTAATTGATTTTATGATATCATTATCGCCAGCCCTTTGTTTTTCAAGGAGATTGATAGTCACGACATTACGGTAGCAAATTATTACTTTGCATCTTGAGCAGGTACGTGACTGTATCTACAACCATTCTTTGCAATGGTTTTGAAAGTGTTTTATAAAATAAATATAATGCATTCAATCGTTAGAAAATTGTTAAATTTTCAAAAACATTCTTATTTTGTATACAAAAAGTATTGCTCATGATTAGGCGATCCTAAAAATGTCAACTCAATTCATTGAGCCGTTTTCAAACTATATTATTTTTAAAATGCGAATATTTGTCTCAACCGTGGCAATGCAATGACGTCATTGCATGGGACGGTCAGCCGGCTTGGCGCTACTTCCAGATGAGTTTTTTAGCGTTTGTGCACATTAAATTTAAAAAATGGATGCAAATTTCCTAAAATCAGATTATTCTAATTTGCCAGAAATAGGTTTCTTAATGGTTATGGATTTTTTAAATAAAAATCACGACTTTATCAGTGCTGAGACGAGAGGAGTTAAAATCCAATGGTTACGTTTCAATAACGTGTAAAGCTTCTTTAAAGTACGTTTGTAGCGAAAGTTTTGATGTTTTTGTACAACAAGAATAGTAAATAAGAATAAGGATTTTGCGTTTAATTGGACGAAACCGTTTCTATCACTGGTTTCAAAGATTTACCTAATCAAAAACAAAATTCTTATTACTATTTTTATTCCCATGGACTGACTGACAACACACGCAAACATGCGGCATCGGTTTCCCATGCGATGACGTCACACCAGCTGGTTCAGCGGATACTCTGTGTCTTGCTGTTATAATATAGCTTTGTAATTATATGGATTTGTTGCTAATAGTAAGGTACACAGCCTTCATAAATGTTTACAACCCACGTGACCGCCGAGCTTAGGCAATCCAACATTGCACGGTTGGTACTAGTAACGAAAATTACCTAAATCTTAGCGTCATCAATATTAATAATTCATTTACAATGAACAATGACAAACCGTTACTGATTGATTGAATAGTATCTCGTGAAAGATTACACCAATCACACCCGGTAAAATAGAACGTTCTGTTTTAATGGAACCTTGATTTTACTATTTTAATAATGTTTAATTTTACCGAAATGTAATTGCCGATATGAAAGAAATAAAATTCCTGTTCCAAACAAAATTACTAGTCACGTGGCTTGTAATGATTTATGAAGGCTCTATATATGTATACAAAGTATATATTTATCTCATATAATAGCCCAAGGTACATTTGCAACAACAAGTTTCTGAATGATTTTAAACCAATAAGTACAACGCGAAATTAAAAAAAAAAAACGCTTTTTCTAAAATGTTTTTGAAGGTGTTTATTATAGAAGGACGAAATCTAGACTAATGATGTATTTAATTGAAGGTAAAAATCTACTGAATTAGGATATACATTTATGTGCCAGTAGAAGATATAAATTCCAGAAAAATATTAAAAATGTTGTCGATCATCATGTTTAATTCCTTATGGTCTTTCGAACCATTTTCAATTTATTACTTTTTTAAGTTTTATTAATGTTACCAAGCACATAATTAAAACTTTAGAGTTACTTCTTCCACCAAAGAAGTTCATTTGAGTTTTTCTAAATATTACGATTTTAAATATAAAGTAGGTAATCATGAAATGTCAAAAAAACTCTGGTGCGTATTTTTTTTCCGAGACATACTCCTTGTTACCTTCAATAAAAAAAATGCAAAAATTTACGTCGTTGATTTTTTTCGGACTTAGTCCTGATTAGTTTGTATTAAAAATTTAATAAAAATATCATATGCCTTTTTTGAGTAACAGGTAGTTCTACAGTTAATGAAAATTTTTAGTCTAAAATAGCTCTTCTTTCAAATAAAATGAAATGTATTATTTTTCTTGGAAACATCACATGAAATTACGGGTAGTGATCGAATTTTGAAAATATCCTATATCGTCAAATTTAGTGAAAGTGAAAGTGACTTTCATTATCTCCGCCACTGGTACACGTATTTATATACAAGTTTAAATAATTTTTACCTTTAACTGTATGGATCATTAGCCTGAGTTTCTCATTCTGCATGAAACGTCTTCAGAGATATTTTAGAAAAGGAATTTTTTTATTTCAATACTTACTGTATATCTCGAAAACTATTGATTTCTGATTCCATGTTTATACAATTTTTTAACTTAAATTCATTCAGAGAATCGCCCCTTAGAGTTTGTCGACGTACTTAATTAACCCACTGTATATTACAGAGAAAAAAAATGAAATTGTTGAACCTAAAACAGTTTTATCTGATTTTGTCAACGGTTGTTACCACAAAATGACGATGAATTTTACGAAAATGTGTTTCAATTAGGAGGTAAAAATTCACATACAATTGTCAGGTGACAATAAATAAATGTACAGAGGTTGTTATCTGTACCCTACAGTATTCACATTTTTTGATAATAATTTGCCAGAATTGCTAGAAGACAATAACTTGGTTTGCAGGCTTCCCTGCAAGTTGTCAGTGGTTAAACAATCCTGACTAGTAGCCACGTCGTTAGTTTAGATCTTGAAGTTTCGAGAGACATATAGCTCTCTTCTTCGGAAGAAACTCTAAAAGTAAATCAGTTTCGGAATTTCTTCTGAAGTAGAGAACGATATGTGACTCAAAACGTCAATAATCTTAAATCGCGACATAAACCAGCTAGAGAATTGTTCATCTATTACAAGGCAGATCACTAAATCTTCTTCAAAACATGTCGTGTCTGTCATGTTGATGCACCATCCATGCGAAATTCGTGGTTAGTTAAATGTTACATTCCCTCAGAGATGAGTGGGACGATTTGGTCCAATTTGGCTCCACTCACATAAATCCTTGGTTTTAAAGTAGTGATACACGAATCTAAATCACTAACTTAGACTATCAACAATGAAACAACGTCAAAACACTTTTATTGTCTACAGGCTGGCATTTTCCGCCGACGATGACGCCATCAGAATGCTGCCGGTCTTAAAAAAAAATTAAGACAAACGTCGTTCTACGTCGGTGTTACAAAACGCTGCCTTGAAAACCGTGTCATTACCATTTTAATCTAAAAACGTTAGTGTACAGATCGGATGTGAACACAAGTAAGGAAAAAAACTGTTGCAATTTTGAACATTTCTTATAGTAGTGGTCTAGCAATTTTCAAATTTCAAAATGGGTGTTTTCTTACAATTTTGATTCTATCCATCATTATTTTGTTTTGCTATCTCATTTTCTAATAAATAAATATATACTATGAAGAAAACTTTACTTTCGGTGTAACTGAATCATTAGTAATAGAAAATAATTATTATTATCGAAGAATGGCATACGGTGTCAGTATCTCAAACTTATTTAAGAGATCCAGTTATCTGTCAGGACATCTTCAAAAATAATAACATAGACAAACACTACCATATTATAAATACTTACCTGACGAAATACTAGAAAAGGGTAATACCAAAATGCACTGGAAATTATTGCATATAAATAGTTTCCACCCAAAAAGCCAGACATCTGCATAACAGAGATGGCTCAGATCATAGATATTATAATACTTGTGGACAAAATCTCAGAAGGGCTTGGAAGGAAAAGATATACATATAAGTATCAAACTCTAGCTCATTGAATAAAAAATATCTTCAGACTACAACAAGTGGTATTCTAATAATACCAGTAATACCAATCGTTATATCGGCAAATGATCTTGTAGATATCACACTCTAAAATATTTAGAAAGAACAGGAATCCAGAAAATAGTAGAGCTTATAAAATTCATGCAAAAAGCTGTTTTACTACCAACATTTAACAATAACATACTGACCGATCAACAAAATGTGTGGAAATTGAGGATGTAAAGAACAACTGTCAATAAACAACAATACAATTAAAACAAAACGGACTGTGTTTATATTACATGACGAATATTTCAAGGTGAATCTGTGTATACTCTAATCCTTTGTCAAATGCTGTTAATACTCATTTTGGATTTCGAATTACACAACGTGTAGTAACAGTACATAAAATAAATAACGCATAAGGATTATATCAAAATATACGCATCTACGCGAACATAATTGCAGGAATTCTTAAAAACAACAGAAATAATACGAAAGAAGTAAATGTGAAACATTACAAGGAATGAAAAAAATCTTAAAACATGAAAAAAAACAGGAATTATACAAATATCTTTGATTTAATCAAAACAGTATTAAATTAATTAGAAAAAAATGGAAGAGGAATACCCATTACATACATATTTCAGAAACTACTTTGATTTTAATTTTGAAAATTTGAGCAATAGTGTTTTCGGGCATGCCGTTCTCAACTAAAATAATGGCGTCCACCTAACGCTTCCGGTTATACCGGAAGTTGACGTCATCTTCGTTATTTTAAATGGAACACTGTATATTATTGCAATTTTGAATCTACATCAATTTTTAAGTGAACTTTCATAAAGGTTTCTTATTCTTAAAGTTAACCGTTTTTGATATATTTAATTTTTTTCAAAAAAAAAATAAATAAAAAAGCACTGCCTAATTCAAAAAGATGTGTATTTTACAATAATAAAGTTAGAGCGATAAAATTTATAGGGGACATAACTAAAATTCTAAGGTTCCTTGCCGTAATTTCAAAATGGCTTAATTACATACAGGGTGGTAGAAATTTAATGCCGAATTTAGTCAACTTTAAACCATCTTAACATATCTTTTTTTAATGGAACACACTGTATATTTTTACGCACCCTGATGAATAATTTTGTTCTCTTTCGAATGGTATAATGGTTCCCTATATAATGGTTTCCTATACTTATCTCTACTGGTTTTTAAGGTATTTACTGTTTTTCGTGCAGTCAACAGATATCGCATAATTTCTTGCGAGGATGGTTGTGAAATTTTTAATGGAACTTCAAAACAATCATCCAATCTGTCACCAGTTTATTGTTGTTTAGCACATACAGTGAATGTTGAGTATTATTTATTATTAAAAAATGGAAAACGTCAACATTTATTCAAACGCCGAATTTCTAAATTTATTATTTATTCATGGAGAGTGTCACAAGGTGTCACAATAGGACTTGCAGGGTATTTTATGAGATATATCCTCATTTACCACCAATGAGTAGACACATTTTAAGAAATCAATTAGAACATTGTCGAATTTCTCTACATAGAATTTTGCCAGAGCCGATAACTTTAGATGAAGGTAACGTCAATGTTTTGGCATATTTTCATGCTTACCCTGAATCATCAGTTCATGTTGTTGAACAGGATTTAGGCATTTCTAAAACCTCCATCCAAAAGATTTTGAAAACTAATGATCAGCATATATTTAAATTTAACTTTGTACCTACACTTCATTGCGGGGATGCTGAAAGACGAACCCTATTCTATGAAATGATTTTAATCCGAACAATAGAAGATCCAGAGTTTTTATGCAAAATCATTTGGACAGATAAGTCAAAATTTATTAACGAATGTGTTTTTAATATACACAATCGACACTTTTGATCATCAGAAAATCCACATGTCATCCGCGAAAGAAATTTTCAACACAAGTTTAGTGTCAACGTATTTTGTCCAGTTAAAGACAATTAGGTGAGGTACTTTATTCACGAGTACAATTTAAATACACAAAGATACCTCCATATCTTGAGAACCATTGTAACAGATTTCTTAGAGGATCCGCTAGATCAATTAAGAAGCTGCTGGTATCAGCTAGACGGTGCTCTGCCTCATTGTGGAAACGAAGTATCCCACCAATTAAATGAAATGTTTGAAAAGAGGTGGATTAGACGTCTAGGACTCTGCGCTTGGCCACCAAGACCTCTAGATCTGTCACCACCTGATTTTTATATCTGGGGTGCAATAAGAGGGAAAGTATACTCAACGCCAGTTTATTCCAAAGAAAACCTAGTTGCCCGTATAAGAGAAGCCTTTGAAACTTTACCTACTGCCCAAATATCCGCAGCTGTCATAGATGGGAGTAACAAGGAAGATACACACTCGTAATTGCTTACAAGTAGATGGTGGTCACTTCGAAAAAAAATAAGTTAAAATGGTTTAAAGTTGACTAAATTCGGCATTAAATTTCTACCATCCTCTATGAAATTAAGTCATTTTGAAATTATGATAGGGAAGCTTATGTCCCCTATAAACTATATCGCTCTAACTTTATTATTGTAAAATACACATCTTTTTGAATTAGGCAGTGCTTTTTAATTTTCTTTTAATAAAATTGTATCAAAAACGGTTTACTTTAAGAATAGGAAACCATTATAAAAGTTCACCTAAAAATTTAAGTAGAATCCAAAATTACAATAATATACAGGGTGTTCCATTTAAAATAACGAAGATGATGTCAACTTTCGGTGTAACCGGTGTAAGCGTTAGGTGGACGCCATTATTTTTTAGAATAGAATAGAACAGAAACTTTATTGACACTGTCATATACAAAAACTGTACATTTTTTGTCACAACTATTACACTAAAAGAAGACCTTAAAATTGAACAGTAACGAAAGAAATAAAATCATCAAGACTATAAAAACATTGCTCTAATAAAAAATTTTTAATGAACTTGTGGAAACTTCTCTGAGACATCGTCCTAAATTCAAAATTTTTAAAATGATTACTTAATCTATTATAAAGCTGAATCTGGACCTTGTTTCTCTTAGTAATATTAATTCTTGAAAAGGGTTTCCCAAGATTTAGTGCCTGTCTAGTATTGTGACTGTGAATGTATGAATGAGTGGCCAGATTTTGGAGATTCTTGTGCACATGCAGAAACGTTTCAAAAATATACAGGCTTGGAAGAGGCATAATCTTTAGACTCTTAAATAGATCTTTACTCGAAGCTCGGCGGTGGTCTGCACCTACAAGGCGAACCGCCGCCTTCTGCAGAGTAAATGCCTTCCGCGCAGTAACTAAGTTACCCCACAACAGGACTCCACAATTAAGGTGACTGTGAACAAGAGAAAAATACAAAATTTTCATAACTGCATCACTTAGCGAAGGCCTCAGCTGTCTCATAACAAAAATCTGCGTTGCAAGTTTAGAACAGAGAGAGTCGACATGAGGTGCCCAGGATAAACTGGGATCTAAAGTAATACCCAGTAATTTCACATTATTAGACCTATCAGCTAATCTATCAACTGTAAAATTCAAATGTTGGGTTTTAGTAAAATTCCATTTGTTTGTTTGAAGAAAACCAGGATTTAACCTCAGATAGACACTCTCTACTCCTTTCCACACCGCCACGTGTCAGAAGGGTCGTATCGTCGGCAAAAATAATATACTTGCAGTCACGCATCTTGATTGGCAAGTCATTTATGTATTTTAAGAAAAATTTTATAAATATTTTAGTTGAGAAGGGCATGCCCGAAAACACTACTGCCCAAATTTTCAAAATTAAAATCGAAGTAGACTCTGTCTCGTCATCGTGGGACACCCTGTAGAGAATACCCATTACATAGGGCTACAGTACAAATAGATAATAATTGCATACCTCCAAACCTATCGATAGAACCGAAAAAAAAAAACAAAAAAATAAAGTAAATTAGTTTTCCAAACCGCTTCGTGTAGACACTAGAATAATATAAGTCAGGAACATTTAAATAAAGAACAAACATACAATTTGCTACAGAAGCGGCAGCTACACCCTGAAATTGTGGGTTTTATTATTGAAATTCAAGATCAGGCTCTAGCCACAAATGTCTATAATAAGCAAAGGACTTGTGATGGACCTGGCATTATAAACAGAAAGAAAAATAAGCAATGCAAAAATTATGGCACGGTTATGTCCTGTCGTACCTTCCCTCTCCCTCTCTACGACCCTGCAACGTTGTCGGCAAATATAACAAAAAACATTGACGCGAAAATTATTATTCAATTGAAAACTACCCTGTCAAAACAACTCTTTTATATGGAAGCAAAAATTTAATCAGGCAGTTTCAAACGAAATAACGAAATGTAGGTAACATTTATGTCCAATTAATAAATAATTTAATAACCGCATTAAACGCCAACTAATCACATCATCCATTTCATTTCATGAAAACGCCGCGTTGGCGCATATTAAATAATAAAATCATACACATAATTGAATTAGGGTGGCTTTTATAGTTGGAATTCATTGCAGCAAAATATAAGCGGTGCTCTCGGCTCGTTTAGGGGTAAAAAGGGGTGGAGGGTGCTCTACTTGCTGAACACAGTCATAACACGATGTTCTTTTGTTAAGGGATCATCACAGCCGACGTGATTATTATTTGCACAATCGCAATGTACGTGTGCGACTGCGGTTTGTTAATAATACGCCAGTGAACTTTTTCATGAAATTAATAATGGCATTAAATTATGCTTAAAATTATGGTTGGCATGATTTATAGCACTACATGATTCATAAGATTCTATTAAAAAATAATATTAGTGTTAACTGTTCTTTTAAACTTTATTATTAATTATTTTATACATTACTGGTCCTTGTCTCCTTCAAAGTACTCAACCCCCTTCTGTGACGAATTTGCTTTGATGTCATCAATAGTCTGAAAACAGTGGTCATTCAGCACTCATATTAATTTCGGAACTCTGATCTCTTTTTGCAGAATTTTTTTAAGTAACCATTGTAAAAAGCACATTGTTTTACCTTGAGGCAATAATTCAAAATGCATAATTTCATTAAAGTCGAAGAAATAGTCACTTGAATCGAGACTGGCGTGCTTTCCTGGGGTTTAGGAACCTTTGCCAATCCATTGTGATGATGGAACTTTTGTCTCAATGTCGTAGCTGTAAATCCAACTATCGTCTCCTTTGAATGAATGTTTCATCGTCATTCAAGGAGTTGCCGACAAATGTCCACATGATTTTTCTTTATGTTGTTCGGTCGTCATCAAACGAAGAACAAATTGTGCTGCAACTCGATGCATGGTCAAAATTTCATGGTATGACCCAATTAAGAACCTAACCTCTTCTGCATTTCTCTGGCAGTCAATCGACGATTTGCATGTACCAGATCTTTGACTTTCTCAACGTAGGAGTCATCAGTTGAAGTCGAAGGCCTTCCTGGTCGAGGATCATCTTCAATTGACTGACGACCACTTTTAAATTGTGTCATAACTTTGCATAAACTTGTTTCAAAAGTAGAAACGCTTCCGTGAAAGTTTTCCCCAGTTTTACATAAAATTTTACGTTGCATTATTGCTCCGGAAAATCATACATTTTAAAAATCGCCTCTCTCACTTGCACACGTTGCACTCAAATAATAATATAACAAAAACTAAATGAGATATCAACGATCCAAGAACATGTGGTTACAGAGGAATTATGCGCAAGGCAATGCTGCCAACGCCATATCACTAAATATCTCCATTAGCGCGTAATTAAACAATTTCGGTTATTTTCTGAACAGACCTCGTATATTAAATATTCTGAACATCCTTATTTGTGTGCAAAATTGCAATGTTTAAGTAAAGCGTTTAAACAGGCAGGTTTAATGACCTGGTCAGTTATTCAAGTTATTTAGTATTATGAAAAACCAAAGAGTCAAAACTTAAAATGTGAAACTTATGATGTAATAATTTCTGAGATTAAACACATTATTTTACGCAAACTGAAAAGAAACTTTTTTTAAGAGATTTTCAAATTAATTAAAAAACTAAATTTTTTATAATTGTGAAGTAAAAGTGAAGTGATATTACAGCTCTTTTAATTAACAATCACTTCTGTTTCTTTTTCTAAATGTGAAAAAGTTTTAAAAATATTTTGAACCCTTCCTATGACAATATCCGAAAGTGAGCGTTGTCACTAGGATCCATTTGTTATATAAATCATTTGAAGTATGTTAACGAATTTAAACTCTCCTCCTTATTTCTCGATCCACGAGCTGCCATTGTCTCTACTGTAGACAAATCGAAATTTATCATTTAATTTGTTGAAAAATTTTATCGATTAAATTTCAAGTAATTAAGTATCAGAGGCCATGGGCGTCGTTAGGTACAAATTTAAAATATCAAAATATTTACATTGTCCTTTAAGGTTTAAAGTCCTTGAGAAAATCATACATAACGTAAAAATCAGGGACAAAGAGAGATCGTGTTGACATACACGTGTAAAAGAAATAATGCCATAAATTATAATTGTCGATTTTGTACTTACAAAATAACAGAGGGTGATAAATACAGGGTGAATTTAACTCATTAAAAGCAACAAACTTTT
The DNA here is from genome assembly GCF_000390285.2 of Anoplophora glabripennis. Lineage (NCBI taxonomy): Eukaryota > Metazoa > Arthropoda > Insecta > Coleoptera > Cerambycidae > Anoplophora > Anoplophora glabripennis. The sequence continues at coordinate 296,701 of NW_019417080.1, forward strand.
GTCGAATAAGTATTTTCAAAAACTTTTGTGCAGTGTGCTGCCTAAAAATTCCCTAAATGCCACAGTAATTATTTGAATATTTTATGGAATGATTCCATGTTTTGCTGGAATATATACTAATAATAATTCCCATTTTTGTGCTTCTTTCTGTCTATTATCATGTTTATTATTAAACGTTTTGACTTAAGCTCTAGTAGTGTGTAATTAACAGTTTTATAAAATTATGTTTTCTTTAGGTTTTCGAAAAAGAAATATTAGACAAAAGATGGATTCGCTAAGTTAAATGCTTGATTGTAATTTTGCTGTATAAATTGAAATTAAAAATGCTGCAAATAAGTACTTTCAGACAAAATAAAAAATATTTCACTCCACCCAATTGGGTACTATTGCATGTCTATACAATTGTATAGAGTTAAAGAAAATAAACATAGTTCAGTTACATTTTCACTCAACGTCGTCAAAAATTAATTTTGAACGAACCTAATGGTTTTCTTAAGTCTACTGTTTGCAAACGTTGATTTACAACGATTGGTTTACAACGATAATAAGTTGAAAGTTATCAGTGAAAATCAATGATACATTTTTACTGTTGCGCTGTTGCATACAAATAAATTTGGGCAATATTTTTCAATGAAATGGTGCATCGAGAGACACTTGATAAGCCCGGTACATCTCAGCAAACTAAAACTGACCATTGTTCCTTCTTCTACCTTCAATTGCAGAGATTCTAGTTCAAATGTTGTATTTTACTGGATTTTTTATCTATAAGAAAAACTCGGGTTCTTTACATACCTATGTGTACATTAATTATAATAGGTACCGAACTTTTAGGGGCTCATGTATCATTGTAGTAGGTCTGTTTATAAAATCTCCTAAATTTGAGTATAAATATATCAAACATGTTTGTCAGATCAAACGATATTCTTATATTTGAGATAATTCATAATGTCCCATTAGGACACTTAGGAAACTACCATATAAAAATTTGTACAGCTGTGGACTTCAAGCTAAACTGCATGTGGTTTCTTATTATCGCTCGGCCCTTTCTAATAATAACTGCAGTTGTATTAAAATGATTTATGTTTTTCAAATTTTTTATTTAATTAAACGCAGTTGTTCTGAAAAACAAATAATTTTATTTGTACATAAAGTTTTTTATTTGTAGTAGATAGGAATGAATCAAACTTTATAAATCGTATCCTAACCAAAACTTTGACTGAGCAGATGCAAACGAAAAACGTTATACAGGGTGTAACTAGACTAACATTTTTTTCTCAAAGCTGTTCCCAAGGGTTTTAGAATTCTTCAAAAACTGGGTATAAAAGCAGTAGCCAAAAATAGTCAATTCGCCCAGCCATACCCGAACACAACCATAGATTTAATTAATGATATTGTGGATAACAATATAGACTCTGCGGTCTATAACCTGGATAACATCCAATTATCTTTAAACGGTATTAGATTGAAGAAATAGTTCACTGGAGATATACAGGGTGGTCCGAATTTTATGCATGAAACTTCGAAGACAGATAGTTTAAAATAATATGTGTTTGCCTTATAAACATAGGTTTGGAACGGCCCCGTTTTAGAGATACAGGGTGTTGAATTTGTTAAAAAAAATGATTTTTTATTTATATCTCAGGAATCTATTAATCAATCTCAATAAAATTTGGTACGGATAATCTATGATGGTAGGCCCTGCATTCCCTAAAATATGGGTTCTAAAGGTACAACCAGTAGTGTACAACTGGACAGGAGTTATCTCTTTTTTTATAAAGAAACCTACGTCACTGCATTTTGTAACGGATTTAGTTTATACAGGGTGATTCATTAATAATGGGACAGAGCTTAAGGGCATGTTGCTGACCTCAAAATAGAGCGATTAAGCCAAATATGCCTTAACCGAATGTTGCTCCTTTTCGATCTACAGGGTGTTAAAGTTGAAAAAATATTTTCGATTTTTTTAAATATCTTGAGCATCTTTGAACGGATTNGTTCGTTTCTGTCGTTTTTGTCTAATTGTGTGCGAGAGAGATAGAGTTACAGTGTGCGATAGAGATAGAGTGATTCTGTCCTCATAGAGATAGGGTGACTCTGTCCTCATAGAGAGCTTATCTCTCTCTCTCTCTCTCTCTGCTGGCTTCAGGAGTCTCCCCAGCAATTTCAGGACACCTAGGGAGGGAGCCTGGGGTAGAGCGCGTGGCCTTTTTAGCCTACGTTATCGATCTATGATGTCCCACAGTATAAGAAAAAAAACGATTTTTGCTCGTAACTCGGAAATGGCTGGAAATATAAACAAATTTCCCCTTGGTTCTGAGTAGAGCACTCGGTGGATGGCGCAGAGAGGGGTGTCACAATATATGAAAGAAAAAAAAACAGTATTTGCTTAGACTCTAAGTATCAAAAAATCTCCCATGGTGAACAAATAAATGTACCATGGTGAACCAGTGAAAAACGTCAAAACTCTCATGTCAAAAAAAAACAAAATCGGGAGCAATGGTGTGTGACATCATAGGATAAAAAAGTGTTTATAACTCGGAAACGGTGCGTTGAATCGAAAAAATAATTGAAAAATGTCAACCCCTACCTCCGGGTTCTGTATGTTCCTTCTGCGTTGAATGCAAAAGGTCCGAAGTCCGTATGTCGAAAAACAAAAAAGTTAGTCAAAAATTGCAACAGCAGTAGCGAACGCATTATCTTATCTCTGTATTGATTGATAATGTGTCGTTGTTTTTTAAATAAATTTCGTATTCAACTACTCCATGAGGTTCCAGCAATTTTACATTGTGTTAATTTTTTTGAACACCTTCTGTCACAAATATGAGCACTGCCAATGGCATCCATGGCACACTTGTGTCAATAATTATTTTACCTATCTAAAGAAATCAACAATAAAAGGCATACACAACCTGCGTAATGCAATTTTTTTAAACATGCCTAGGTGGAAGTCAACGCACAAATCTAAAAACATTAATTTCGAGTTTTTAAATTTTCCCATTCCAAGGTGATATAAAAGAAATAATTTATTAGATAAATTCATAGTTTTAATTCTAACTTGATTTATTTTATTTAACGATTAAGGCAAATGTGATTTCCAAACACAAGATAAGTTCCTTATCTCTTTAATTACATAACTGAAAGCATTAAATTTATTTAGCAGTTATTATTTGGCAACAAAGCCACCGCTGGAACTGCCGCCTATTACCAAGTAGAAGAGTTACCACGNGTCGTCGTCGTCGTCTTCGTTGTCGTTGTCGTTGTTGTTGTTGTTGTTGTTGTTGTTGTTGTTGTTGTTGTTGTTGTAAATTCAGTCATTTCTAAACTTTCTAGAAAACCATCTATTTGAATTATTAGAGAATGTTTCATTAAATGTACGGCAAAATAGCTGAATACAATGGATGGTGCTCCTGCACATTCTGGGAGATAAGAATGGCTTAATGAAAATTATATGGGGCGATGGATAGGTAGAAGACCAAATGTCAATGTTAATCATAATAGTGCAAAGGGTCCAGTGTCTTGGCCAGCCAGATTGCCATATCTAAACCCCCTGGACTTATATGTTTGGGGTTATCTGAAAAGTAAAGTTTATTCTACTCCAACAGAATACAAGACCACAACTGCTGCAACGAATAGAAGACGGGTGTAATGAATTAAATGAAAACCAACACATGATATTAGCTTCAATTAATTCCATTAATAGAAGATGTCAGAAATGTATCGATGTGGGTGGTTCGCATTTTGAACAATTGTTGTAAATACGTAACGTTAATTTTGTTTCTTGTTTAGTTGCTGTGCTTGGTAAATATTTTTTTATTATTATTTTGATTTAAATTCTTCTTATTTGTAAAGAGTATTAGGCCTTCAGGGAAAACTAAAACACGCCAGGAACACTACCTCACAGGTGGTGTAGAAAGGAGTGTAAATAATTTTGTTGGTGTGCTTACAAATTGCACTTAGGTACTTTTAAGCATAAACATAAATATTCTTGTAATATTATGGTTATAACTGTCTACCAGAAGGGGATTGTATTGATATGAATAACTTGAGGACGGCAAATCTTAGGGAAAAAATTAGTCACCTTTTTTATGTATTTTGTGCATTATAATATAAATCAGTTACAATGACTTTTTTATAAGTTGTACACCACTAGTTGAACCTTTAAAGCTCATATTTTAGGTAATGTAAGGCCTACTATCATACATTATCTGTATCAAATTTTATTGAAATCGGTTAATAGATTCCGGAGATATAAACAAAAAATTTTTTTAACCACTTCAACACCCTGTGTCTCTAAAACGAGGCTGTTCTAGACCAATGTTTATAAGGCAAACACATATTTTAAAGAGATCTATCTGTCATCTAAGTTTCCTGCATAAAATTCGGACCACTCTGTATAGAGTATACCCTCGCCAACATCTACTTGGAAAAGAGAAATAATAAATAGCATGCCTTCTCTAATATCTGGATGAAATAAATTCTTGCAACTATTAAAAATACACATTTGCAGTTTTCTTTATAGTATGCACAGTTAAGTGAATGTCCAAAAACTATGACAATATTTAGAGCTCATAAGCAGTGGGTAAAACCAATTTTCTCTAATTTCTCAACAACTACGTAACTATGGAAAGCGTGAATTTGTGAAAATACTTTTGGCAAATGGAATTAATCTTGTAAGTTTACTGTAATGTTGCTGTTACATCCTACAGTTACAAGACAAGATTTAGTAAAGTTGATCATCAAAATTGTAAATGGCACATAAAAGACTTGTGGCTGTTTTTCACGAAATAATTATAATGTCATTTAGTTTCAGACGCCGCGCCAGTGGCATCTATTCCGAATCCGGCACAGCTATGGACAATGAAGCTGGTCCCCTCCCCTCTGAGTACTATACTCAGTATAGTGGATGATAATCGGGTGTATGATAATCGGGCTGCTGGATATATTAGCCGGCGTCCCACCCTCACCGGGTCGCTCACGGGCGGCGGGCGGCGGCGGCGGCGGCGGCACGATGTAAAGCGACGCTCCGTCTCTTTTGATTCGCGGATTAATTGAAATACCTCGCATTCCATGGCTTCGGCGATGGTTCGTTGTATGTAGCGAAAGCATCCTGGAAAAGACTGGGGTTACATGCGAGCAAGATGGAGATAGACCTAAATGGCCTATCGACTCACTGCTACAATAGAAACGAATATAACGGATGATATTCTTCTCTGTGTGTATGTGTATATATACTTACCCTTCATTCGATCTTTAGGTAAGTCCTTACTAAAGCTGCGCCCCTGAGTATGTGGAAATTTTCAATTATTGCTTTATCTAGTGCAGATTGAATATTTAGGACTGGACATAAAGAAAAATTAGTAGGTAATTCAGTCACAAGTAATATAATAACACATATAGAGAACTTGACATGACACCTATTTGATATACAGGATGTTCTACAAGCTCTATAATAAACTGACAGATGGTAGCAGGATTAATTTCAAACATTTTTTCTTATATGAACATAGGTCCGACTCGTTTTTGTTTAGAAGTTACAATCATTTAAAAAAAATATTATTTCATATTTCAATCAAAGTAGGCTGATAAATAAAAATGATGGTTGCTATAACAATAATTATTGTTTGTGTTTAAAGTTTAAACATCAGTTAATCTTTATTAACCAAAATAACAAATCTTAAGACTATAAAAACGATTCAAAATGTCCACTCTCGGTTCGAATGCAAGCCTTACATCGGCGAACTATAGATTTCGTCACTCGGCGGATGAGATCTGAATCATTTTTATTTAGAGAGACATATGAAGCAGCTTGTCTACCATGTTGAAATCATGGAATCCGTCAGCAATTACTTAAAAGAATTCAGGATGCAGCTAACCAGACAAAAATGATTCAGATCTCATCCGCTGAGTGACGGAATCTATAGTTCGCCGATGTAAGGCCGATATTCGAGCCGAGAGTGGACATTTTGAACCGTTTTTATAGTCTTAAGATTTGTTATTTTCGTTAATTATATTCGTATCTTTCATATAATTCTTGCTGGTGAGATCGTTATTATCATTACTGAATTGAATAAATCATTTCCAATTAGTTGCTGTTTCTTTCCTGTTAGTAAAAAACTGATTGAAATTCAGATATCATATAAAATGTAAAGAGAGGATACGTGTAGTAATCGTTGCTGATTGATCTGTATTGGTAACTGACTACTTTTACTAAATATTCGCCACGGTAGCACAGTCGGTCGAGAGTGCGGTGGCAAGCATTTCTCGGCTAGGCTTCCTACTCTGGTCCGGGTTCGATCCCCGGTGTCGGCACTGGCAATGTCGATGGATAATGGGTGTTTGTCCGCGTTTTTTCAAGTGTAGCCCCCATCCGCACAAGCCTTTGGCTTTGCATTTGGGGGTTGTCTCATTTCTATGGTGTATTTTTTTATTTAAACATGGAAATCAATTGCTTCATGAACAAAATGAAATTTGAAGAAGAAAAAGAAGATAGACTGACAAGTATTACTTATTTTTAAGAGTTCCTGTTTTATTTGTAATATATATTTACTTTGTTACTTGTTTGTTAAAAAATGTTAAAAAAACTTGGCCAATATATTCAGGTACAGTAATTTCAAAGTAGTTCTTATTTTTTACTCTTTCTGTTTCTTAGAATAAATCTATTTCATCATCGCTCAAGCTGGACAATGCGTCTAATAAGTCATCTGAATCACTGGACTCAAAATCGGACATCTGTAATATTTTAAAAAGTTTATTTAAAACACCGAGTTTTTTTATATTCTAGTTTTTTATTACCACAAGTAAAAATTCCATATTGATAATACAAGAATTACTATTATTTTTAAGGCAACTTCCTGTATAAAATGTGACTATTTTTTACTAACATTAAACTAAAATCTTTAACAAAGTAATTATCAAAAACATAAACCTTACTTATAGGTTAATATTAACAAGATCACGTCATAATAAATTCCTTGAAAACTAGTTTCTTTCTACGAACACCAAATTCTTCTATTAAAGCTAATATTTTTTATTACCTATTTAGTTTAATTACAGTCCGGAATTACATATTTTCATGATTTATATAATTCAAAGTAGCTTACATTATTTATTTTAAAATTTTTAACACATCACATAAATGACATTATTGATTTCTAATTCAAACTGCCGCTTTTTTAACTCCCCTCCCTAAACGGGTCATATGAGACACTAACGCCCTCTTATTTTTGTAAGATTTTTGTTTACATGGAGTTCGGACTACTTGTGTAGTCTCCATGGTTTAAACTTTGAACACAAATAATAATTATTGTTATAGTAATTTTTATTTATCAGCCTACTTTGATTGAAATATGAAATTATAATTTTTAAAATGCTTGTAACTTCTAAACAAAAACAAATCGTTCATATAAGAAAAAATGTTTGAAATTAACTGAGCCATCTGTCGATGTTTGTCATAGACCTTGTAAAACACTCTGTATAAGTGAAATAATTTTTTAATAAAAAAATTGAAACCGAAGCGTACAGCAGGATCAGATCTTCTTTAAAGTTATGATGCGTACTTCAATTTAAATTGCTTTTTTTGCACATTTTTAATTTAGTCCTAAAAAATTGATCGTTGGTAACTCCTTTATAAAATAAAGTATAAATTTGATGATGATGAATTGATTGGGGGCTTCCAATGAATTAATATGTTAATTGTATCATACTTAAAAGATCGAAAAATTGACGTAAAACATAATAGTAAGTGTTCTACTCTAGAGCAGTGGCGGCTCGTTAGGTGACGCAAATGGCGCACCACTTCACCTAAAATTACCGTTTGCTTGTGCAATTTAAAATTATTTTTAATTTTATGTAAATTTTATAATTTAGGTATAATTCTATATTAAAAATGTATTGTGTTTGTTTGTTTAATAAAAAGAAATAATATATAGAAATATAATATAAATAATATATAAAAAGAAAAGAATAATATGTAGAAATAAACGAAATAGTTGCGGGGTGAACGCCTTCTAAAAAAACATTGCCTTCGTTGAGCGCGAACATCAACCTCTTACAATACAACGTGTAGTATACGCAAGTGACGCAGATAAAAATCAGTTTGTATTCCGCTTCTCTTCGAAGCGTTGTTTACGGCGGTTGTCATGGCAACGAGGTGGTCAACACGGGAGTAAACTACGGCGTGGGGGAACGAGTGACGCGATATTGAAGCAGCATTATCATCGCTCATCGCCTGCCTTTAAACAGTTTATACGATATGCGTCACCCAGTGTACGATTATAACGGTTCTTAGTTAATATTTGTTTTGTATAATAATTGTAGAAATGTAGTATGTATTTTATTAGAAACGCCATTTTCCAGATGGAAAATTGAAGACAAAAAGGATTTTTTAAATTGCGAGAGACCCCTGCCTTATTCTCTCGATATGGAAAAAGGGGGAAGTCAAAAAAGGATGTGTACGTTCGGAAGTTTCGAAATGAATGGTATTCGGAGTAAAAGTGGTTGTGTGGAAGTGTTTATTAAAAAAAACTTTTCTGTACGCCGTGTTTAATTGTGGGTGTAAAGTCGGGCGCGTGGAATATGGAGGGATTTAACAATTTTGAGAACGTCAGGCGAGGCTGTCGAACTAATATTTCTATTTTTTATAAAATCTAAATGAAAATCCTTCTCACGAACGTCAGTTTTTCGGTAATATTACAAATGCAACTAAACATTTCCAGATGCATTTAAAGCCGTTTGACCTTGAAAATTTGAAAATTTTCGTCTGTGGCGCTTTTTTTTAGTCAATCAATCTTCACCTATTCTCAATGTCACGAGCCGCCACTGCTCTAGAGTTCCTCAAGGATTCAACCTGGGAGCACTTCTGTTTCTTTTTCTATCAATGATTTATCTAATACAATTCATAATTCTAAATGTTTGCTGTTCGCTATTATAACTTGATATTGATGATACGTGTAGTTGATTGGAGTTAAAATAAAAAGTTAGATTTTAACATACCTACACAAATATTGTGCAATCACTTTCACGCTTATAAAATGTGTAATAATAAATTATTAGTGGCAATATTTCGTAATATTTATTCAATCAGTATGTTCAGAAACGGTATTTCAAAAAGTATAACAGACCCCCGATTACATTTTGTATATACACAAATGATCTGCGTACAGAATTTAATATAAATACATTATAAAATAGACAATTTATCTCCACTTTGTAGTTTGGACATAAAATTTCAAATTTTTGCACATCTGATCCCAATTTATGCAGATGATTTATTTTAATACATATTTCTACAATTACCCTATTATATTCCTTTTACCTGTACGTGGAAGGACATCCATTCTCCACTATTTCGTTTAATTAAATAATTAGGTAGTTTGTTAGAGAAATAAAAACATTTTCTAAAATTATAAAATTTAATAAAACTATTAAACACATATTTTCCATTGAAAATTTATTTTAAATGTTTTTTTATGTATTGCAACTCATTATGTCTGTTATAGCTATCATAATTGGCTCTCTAGTACCCTTACAATTTATTCTTTGTTATACTTGTTATCTAACATTAATAGTAAAATTTTCCCTTTGTTTTTTTTGCGACGTGCTGTATTGAATATTGTAAAGACAATAATTATTTCCACGTAGAGTAATGTAGACTCAGACTTGTTTAGAAATGAATAATTGAATATTAATAATTTCCATCACTTCTTTCCAGATTTTAAAAAATAACTGTATATGATTGTCGATACAGTATTACTTCTGGAAATAGATTGTCCTTCATGTCTCCTCTATAATGCAAATGCTCATAACCCACAATGGTATAACTCAGTGGCAGCACTTGACTTCCATACCAGGAAGAACGGAAAAATTTAGGTGCAAAGTAGTAGTAAGTACTATTGAAATATAGGGAAAATGTGTTCAACATTATTTTTTATAATAAAAGTCCATTCTTCTGGTTTTGTCGGAAATAAACTTTTCAATTATTTTTTCATTAAAGTTTGGTATTTCTCGCATTAATGATTTTTCAATAGATAGCATTACTGTTGCTATTGCAATTTAAATTTTGCAATCTTTTAAAAAACATACAAGAAGCAATACATAAGTAACAATATTTTACACCACACCTGAACACATTGCGTATTATTATTATTATTATTATTATTATTATTATTATTATTATTATTATTATTATTATTATNATTGGCTTACTGTACAGACGAGACGAGAGTATACATTAAATTTAAGAATAATAAACAGTTATATTTTAATATGTACGTAGGGCACGTATTTTAAAATTTTGCGATTTTATAACACAAAAATTGTGATAAAATTTAAAATATACTCTCTGTTACGACTTTGCCTGGAATATCTTTTACCAAGACTTTAAGAAGACCTGTTCTACATTTACCAGTTTTTTTTAAATAAAATTAAATAAATTTAAAAAAAATTGGCCAAAACAGTCGAACATATTTACGATTAAATTTTCTAATCTTAATAAATTGGCCATAAAATGCGATTCGATTGGCCAGAAACTTGTTTTAATTTATTGGCCAATTTTGGTGATTCTTAATTATTTTTAATATTTGTTTGTTACTGTTCGGAACGTCATTAATAGGTAAATTTTTCTGTATAATTCACACCATCGAATTTTAATAGTACACGCTTTAAAGATGTCGGTGATCACAAAAATTTTAATAGTTTCTAAAATAATCTCAGTGCATGGTGCGAGTAATTGAGAAATACCAAGTCATAGAGTTATACATAATCGCAAGAGCAGTGACGGCTCTTGACTGCTATACCAGGGAGCGCGGAAAAATTTAAAACTGAAATGTAATTGGGCAGTTTTATTTTAAGTAGGTACTACCGAAATATAGAAAAAATGTGTTCAATATTATTTTGTATAGTCAAAGTAAATTCTGCTTTTATCCGAAATAAACTGTTCAATCACTTAATTTTCCATTAAAGTTTGGTAATTCTGGCACTACTGATTTGTCAACTGTTACTCTGTTTACTCAATTTTAACTTTTACAATCTTTTAACACTCAAAAAGCAATACAATTTTACACCACACCTGAATAAATTACGTTTAATAAGAAAACAAAGCCATGAATAGCTACTATTTGGTACGGTTGAACTAAACAGTGCCGAAACTGTATAGTAAATATGCGCTATTCCCACTCCATCTTTCACTGCTGCGCGATGGTAACCATGACCACCGCTGTAAACACTTTACAGATTTAGGAGAGAGTTACGCGAAGTCCACGTATTCAAAGTATTTCAAACGAATTTTGCAAGTCGAGTTAAATTGACTGCACATTACAAATTTAACATTTTCTTTTTAATGATGTGTTTCATAAGGCTAATCTATTTAATTATGCATTTTAAAACTAAATTTAAAATTAACTTCTTTTACTATGAAAATTTCCAGGGGGGCGCCTTAGAGCCCGCCACTAGTATAACTAATATAACTTTACAATAGAAACAAGATTATCTGAACAATCTGTTATAAGTTTGAGTACAATTTTTAAGCACATTACACGAAAAGAAATTGGTTGTAAAACTTACTCTGTTCACACCCAAAGGTACACCGCTGTATATAAAAACCTGCATCGTTCATATACGTTTGTGGTTTATAAAAAATTAAAACTGCATACCAAATTTGAACGAAATTGCTCGAGCTGTTTTTTGTAATTAAAAATAAATAATTTTTTAAAAATTTTTAATATTCTGCATCCCGAAAGTGATACATTTCCGAACTTTTTATATTTTGTGTGGCATAAACTTGTCCGTTAAAATTTATGCAAGCATGTTGCTACACCCTGTATATTACAAAAAATATATATAAAATCGATTCAAATTTTAAATAGTTTTAAAAAAATAATTTTATCGTGATTGAATTTGTGTGACACTTTTAACCTTGTATTTATCGAGTTTACTAAACTCAGTTTGTCTGTGCACCCTGTTAGAGTCACCCTTCTTAATCCATTTTGTTCCTCCTCTTTCCCTTACACCGGGTTGATGCTAATTTGACTTTCCTGTGCTCATTAGTTCCAGGATTTACCCGACAGATTTTTCTCATTAAGTTACGTATACGTGCTGCTTTTTTCAACAAAAGAGCTTACAATTAAGCCATTAATCTATCCAAAACGAATATTTGTTACAATTTTTATGTTGAATATCCTCTTTTACTTACATTGTATCCAAAATAGTATTAAAATATATATAATTTTTATTTTAGAATACGGAAATGCATATAGAAACATTATAAAATAAATTGGAAAAATATCAGCAAAGTTGCAAAATTTAACTAATACAATACTTTTATTAATTTAGATTTTTCGAAAAATATAAGATTTTGTGATTTTTTATCGTGTTTGGATCTTTTTAGTGTGTGCGCCGCAGGCAGCACCTTTACAAAGGCGCCACGGTATATTGAAAAAGCTTTAATAATTATTTTTTTGCTTTCGGTCCAATATGGTAAGATGCGACATCTAGGAGAGTTGGCAGTGGGGGATTAAGAGTTTCGGATGTCCCTAGCACAGATGTCATGTAGGCCATCTAGTGCTTGGATTTGGAAGTTAGAAAATAAAACAAAAGAGTGGAGAGGAGACCTCTGCAGAACGAAGGCCCCAAGCTCGTGCTTATAATGCTTATACGTTAATCCGCCACTGAGAGTTAGCGTAAATCTACAACGGAAAGTAATCATTAAATTTTTTGACATTCTACAAAAATTCGTAGCTTCTCGACTTTTTAATTTGTAATGAAATTAAATTCTCTTAGTTATACTAGAGACAAAATAGCTATCGCCCAGACCGCTACTGGAATAGGCCAGCAGTTTTAAATTTACGAATTGCTGATAGAATACCAGCAGAATTTTAGGAAGAATCAAATGCAGCGGCCCGCATTCCTACGCATATCCTAACAACATGTTAAACAACACTTCAGCAATGTTGCCAGACGTACTTACGGATTTATTTTGTACGCTTTTTTATCAATATCTGTTTACTGTATTTACCTAAATGTATGATATAGGTATTGATAAAAATGTTTTAAAGAACGAATATTTATGTAGTTTCATATATTCTGCAGCGGTGTCACAGTTAGGTTATTTAATCATAATTTATTTATTTTTTTTTATTTTATTTTAATTACAATATCCAACGGGCAATGCCCAGTTACAAGATAAGGTAACTAATAAAAATAGGTGAAAGAGATAAAAACTATTCTTAAACAAAATAAATACCACAAAACATAATATCTAAAACAAACAGGGAACAGGTAGATAATATTAAAATGCTATAATACAATACAAACAAATGCAAAAACATACTTATACAAACATAAAATTCAAAAGGAACACTTTTTTAATTTGAGGAATACTGGAGCAGAGTCTATGCGAGATTCAATATTAGAATAACCAATAATCATTTGGTGAACCGGAGACGCTTTATATAAATTAGTACGATGATGCTTGGTCGCGAAGAGGTGTAAATGTCTGGTATAAGTTCTAGGAATATGAAAATTGATCATTTGTAATATATCTTCACATATAATGTTATTATTCAAGATCTTGTATAAGAAAATAACAGAATTTAACTTGCGTCTTTGAGACAAGCTACTCATATTGAAACGCTTGAAAAATGCTTCCTGAGGAAACCCTTGAGGAGGATACTGGCCATCAATAAAAAATGTAGCTGATTTAAAGAATCGGCGTTGAATTTTCTCAATAGATATTATGTGTGTAGCGTAGATAGGTGTCCAGACTACAGAGGCATACTCAAGTTTAGATCTAACAAATGTATTAAATAACAAACAAAAAGTATCAATTTTCATGAAATTGCACATGTTCCGAACAATAAAACCCAAACTTTTGTAGGCATTCATTACCACAATTTCAATATGCTTGACAAAAGATAATTTAGGGTCAAAATATACGCCCAAATCTTTAACAAGGTCAGGTCGTTGAAGGGCAAACCCATTCAGACTATACTCATACTGAATTTGATCGCATCGTCGACTAAAAGTCATGACATTACATTTGGTAGAATTCAGAGGCAGCCTATTAGCAATGCACCAAGAGTTAATAAAATCTAGATTACGTTGAAGATTGATGGCATCAAATACATTATCAATTTGAGAAAATATTTTTATATCATCGGCGTATAACAAATAACGCACATTCAGTTGAGAAGTGATATCATTAATAAATAATGTAAACAACAAGGGACCAAGAATAGAACCTTGCGGAACACCTGAAGTCTGGGCAAATTCAGTAGATTTAACACCAGAAATTTGAACAAACTGAGTTCTGCCAGTGAAATATGACTTCATTAGTTCAAGAAAGTCTGACGATAGTCCAAAAGCGCTTAATTTATCCATTAAAAGTCCATGGTCGAGACGGTCAAACGCCTTCGAAAAATCTGTATAGACTACGTCTACTTGGCTTCCCCGATCTATAGCCTCGCTGATAAACTGAGTAATGCATACTAAATTAGTGACTGTCGACCGTCCTTCCATAAACCCATGCTGTTCAGGAAGTATAATATTTTTTAATTGAAAGGAGAGGACACGATGTATAGCAGTTTCAAAAACCTTACTGAAGTTACACAGTATTGCAATAGGTCGATAATTAGCGATATCATTTTTACTTCCTTTTTTATATACGGGGCATATTCTTGAAATTTTCCATTGATCAGGGAATGTATGTGATGTCAGAATTAAGTTAAATATGGTGAAAAGAGGCTCTGAGAAGACGTTAGCACAGTCTCTAATCAAGAAAGCGGGTATTAAGTCCGGACCCATAGTCATTTTAGGCTTTAATTGTTTGATAGAAAATAATACATCATTGAGAGAAATAGAGTTATATGCAATAGTAAGTGCATTGTTATACGAACGCTTGTCTTTATTGAAACTACTAGATGCGATAAACGAAGTTGAAAAATAGTCTGCAAAACCATCAGCGATTTGTTTGTTGTCACTACACGATATATTATTGTAAACCATTGTAGATGGGATAGTTGAGTTACCTCTCTTTGAGTTGACGAAGGTCCAGAACTTATTTGGATTGGATTTCAATTCTAATTCCGTAGCAGAAATATAATTTGAGTAAGCTGTTTGACTTTTATATTTCATGGCGGAACGCAACCGCTTAAATGTATTATAATCTTCCCCATTTAAGGAGGACCGATATGTGTGCCACGCATTATTCTTCAACTTAACAGATCTAATTAAATCACCATCAAACCATGACGAATAGCATTTATTAGGAAATATATTACGTGGAACATGTTTAATGAAGATTGAATTTAAAATTTCATAAAACTTGGAAACAAGTTGATTGACACACGTAAAACTTTTTTAAAGGAGACCAGTCAACCAATGACAGTTCCTGATATAAAACGGGAAAATTAGCCTTTTTAAAATTAAAATTAAAATTCACCCCAGAGGGTCCCCGACTTCTTGTTAATTTATTTGGAACACAAATGCTGACAAGCAATGCAGGTTGAAAAAGATCTTCAGGTAGTAATATGTCAGAGGAGTGCGATACCACACAATTAATATTGGAAATAACCAGAATTCTATTGTTACAATTTAAGACGCTGTTATATTAACTGAATTCGTAAAAGTCTCATACAATGATTCGAGGGCACAAAACAGTTTTTCATAAGAGTCTGTAACAACTTTAGGCGGTATGTAGATAACAAACATATATACATTGCGGTTATTTACCTTAAATTTAATGGAGACAATATCGATAAAGTAAATATTGTCAAAAATATTACGATCGAATTTGTAATCGAACTCGAATGCGTTAAATTTCTTATTAATTGCCAGTAAGACACCACCCCCTTTACTAGTACCAGTAGAGATAAAATTTCGATCTGTGCGGAAAACATCATAATGATTGTTATCAAACAACTCATCATTATAAAAACTATCATTCAGCCAAGTCTCGGTAAAAGCAACAACATCGTAAAGTGCAACTGAACTGTTAACAAATAAGTCACTTATCTTAGTGCAAACGCCTCGAATATTTGGGTAATAAAATGTAAAACTAGGCGAACAGGAAGAATTGGGCTTGACCTTAAAATTATTCACAGTAGAATTATTTGATTGCTATTGTGGAGAAATAATGTTATCTCTAAATTTTTTAAGAGTTGAGATATAAACATGGCATGTTTTGTCCCAGACAGCATGGTCGGCACCAACAGGATCTTTACTGATCTTATTATAATTGATACAATTTATACAAGAATAATTATTAGGCCGTGGACACTCATCCAGCTTATGATTTTTAGCACATAAAGGACAAATATTAACAGAAGATGTACATTGTTTTGCCAAATGGTGATATCCACAACATTTATAACATCTCCGCAACTCAGTTGCATCAAAAACATTGCAATAATCATAGCCAACAAATAACTTACCATTATTCAATAATTTATGATATGTACTCACGTCTGTCTGAATCACGGCATGATATACCCTTCCATTTTTTTTTGGATTGTATACAAGATATTACATTAAGAACACTATTTTCATGTACGATATTAGAATTTTGGGTTCTTATATAACTAATAAGGGTAGTCATCTCTTATATGTTCCTTCACATCCAACAACACCTTCATTCTTGTCAATTTTACATTTATAGCAGCCCGACATGGCTAGAAAGTAAGACGCCGCCTCTGGCGGCGACCTAGTGATGATGATACCAGATCAAACACGAATGGAAAATCACTTAAGATTGAAAATCGCCACAGCCTTATCTCAAATAAGGGTGTATCGAATAGTGTGTACACACAATCATCAACAGGGATGTATCTCAGTTATGCACTTCGTTCATATACACAATTTAAATTGTATTAAAGAACCACTAAAGCACTACAAAATATAGACAAACGATTAGCGACTAATGCTATTACTATACGATTTAATAAAATTTCGTTAATTAGCTACTATTTTCATTTTTTGGTATTAAAATACTGCAGAAAATATATTTCCAAATAAACAAAGGTGGGTTATTAGTACGTCATGGAGTGTAGGTACAGGTTTTTTTTGTATTTTGTCATCCACTTATATAGGTTTCATAATTAAAGATAGAAAAAAACTTTAAATACAAATGTAGGACTTTTCCTTTATTTCTTTGACATCAAAATTTGCTGGCATAAAATATACATATGTTTAAAGTAAAAAAATCATTAAAAAAATTAAAATTCATCCTTACTGAAATAACAAACAACGATTTTTATAACTAACCTTTACAACAACATAAGGAGAATACCTAAAAACGAAATAACATTAAAATACCTACAATTTTTACAAATTTACAACATGCAGGTAATTGTGATGATACAGTTGAAAATATGCTTTAATTTACTATTTATTGATTTAAAAACATATTCAGAATTATCAAACATTTCGTCCTATATTTTTTCTTTCAATACTTGTAAATTTTGAGGTCTTTAGTAATATATTTTGTTGAAGTGTCCCCACAAAAATATGTCTAAAGGACTGAGATCGGGACTGTTTTCTGGCCACCTAAGGTTTCTAGCAATATTTTTTACAGTGTTCGTTGACGGGATTCGTCCTCCAAAATATATTTGCCGATATTCCTAAAGAACTTTTGCACATTATTACTTATTTGAATAATACAGTTTAATTATGTTTTATTATTCGTCATCAGAATAACCCATTTTATTTTTTTTTTAATTTTTTAAATTAAAATGGGTTATTCTGATAATGATAAATAAACGGTTTTTGCTCGTAAGTCTAAAATGGCTGGAAATATAAACAAATCTCCCCTTGGTTCCGAGTAGAGCACTCGGTGGGCGAGACAGAGCGGGGTGTCACAATATACGAAAGAAAAAAAACAGTATTTGCTTGTACCTCGGAAACGACTCGAAATATCAAAATATGCATGTCGAAAAAATCGGGACCAACGATGTGTGACATCATAGAATAAAAAAGTGTTTGTAACTCGGAAACGGTGCGTTGAATCGAAAAAATTATTGAAAAAATCTCACATTGTCCCTTCCGCGTTGAATACAAAGGGTCCGAAGCCCGTATGTGGAAAATAAATTTCGGAAACAAGAGGGGTGTGAGGTGATACAGTAAAAAAGGTCTTATAACTCGGAAACGGTGTTGAATCGAAAAAATAATTAAAAAAATCCCTACACCCCTGGTTCTGATTGTCCGTTCTACGTTGTATGCAAAAGGTCCGAAGTCCGTATGTCGAAAATAAATTTTGGAAACAAGAGGTGTGTGACTATCCGTGATTATCCGTTCTGCGTTGAATGGAAAAGGTCCGAAGTCCGTCTGTCGAAAAACAAAAAAGTTAGTCAATAAGTGCAACAATAGTAGCGTGTCATTGATTGATGATTTGTTGTTTTTTTAAATAAATTTCGTATCAACCACCCCTTGAGGCTCCAACAATTTTATTAAATAAAAAATTGACGTAAATCTTACATTTTTTAATTTTTTTGAAATAAATAGAATAGGTAAATTCGTAGTTTTAATTCTAACTTGATTTATTTTATTTAACATTTAACACAAATGTGGTTTCCAAACAAAAGATAAGTTCCATATCTCTTTAATTACATAATTAAAAAATGCATTAAATTTATTTGGTACGTAATTATTATTTGGCAACAAAGCCATCGCTAGAACTGCCTCCTATTACCGAGTAGAAGAGTTACCACGCTAAATTTTATGGCTGGATGCCGGCTAACAAGACCATCACTTTTTTCTAAAACTTTAAATTTGAGACTTGGTATATTTTATGAGAAATATAACACGAGTTTTGATTTTTAAAAATTTGTTAGATTTATTAGTCAGCTTATGAAATATAACAAAAAATAAATATGTAAGTAACTATTTGCATATACAGGGTGTTACAAAAAATAAATATGTAAGTAACTATTTGCATATACAGGGTGTTACGAAATTCGCGGACATGGACTCTGGGATCATGTTAAGCTAGATAAGGTCATAAAAAAATGTCTCTATCATTTTTCAATAAGACCGATATTTTTCAAGATACGGCAGTTTTAAATATCCAAAAATAATAAAAATTATCAATTTTTAATCATTTGATAAACAATTATGGCAAACGAATTGTTCAAAATTTCCACCACCTGCTACTAAACATGCTTCAGCATATTGTGCTACAGCTCGAACGGAGTTGCGTACCTACCTACCATCTCTGGCGTCATTAGTTGTATTGTTTGAAACAGACTGATGCAGCTTAACTGTTCACCATAAGAGAAATTAAATGGACTGTATCTTCTTTTTTATTATAATACTGGGGAAATTATGAGCAATGTGAAGTTTCTATCTTTTTATTTTATGTTGTCAAGTACATATATTTGTTTTCTAAATTCAATTCAGAGATATCTGCTTTTTTATAAAAAAAACTCTGTTACTTAGCTACCTCAACAATTTATTTATTACAGAACCACAACATACACCCCCGCGTTGAAGTTTTATCTTCAAAAAAACTAACAATTTTATTTAATCATTAATCATTATATGGAAACAGACAAATTTTAGAAATTGATCTTGTAAAAATTCCTTCTTTTGTTTTTAATTTTACTAATCTCACTCTATTGTCAGCACTGGGATTCACTTCAATAATTCTTGCGCGTGGCCAATTTAAAAGTGAAATATTGTCTTTCTTTAATAAAACTAAATCGTTGACTTTTAAATTTTTTGAAGGTATGAGCCATTTGGGTTTATTTTGTAAGCGATTAAGATATTCCCTAGACCATCTTTTCCAAAAAATTTGTTGAATGTGAGCACATTGTTGCCAAAAAGAAAGTCTATTTTTTGGAATATTTGTTAAGTTTTTTTCTGGAAAAGCAGTAAGACTTGTACCTATAAGAAAATGTCCGGGAGTTAAACAATCTAAATCTGAGGGATCATTAGATATAGCACACAACGGTCTAGAATTTAATATAGCTTCCACTTGTGCTAATACAGTACTGAATTCTTCAAATGTAAATTTAACATTACCTACTATGCGATATAAGTGATATTTTGCACTTTTAATTGCGGATTCCCAGAGACCACCCCAATGAGGACTTCGAGGTGGAATAAATTTCCATGTTATTTCATTTGGGCTTAAAAATTCTTGAATTGCGTTTATTGTTTGTTTATTTTTAAAAAATTCAAATAATTCTCTTAATTGATTTCTAGATCCGAGAAAATTCATAGCATTGTCACTGTATATTATTATCGGACTCCCTCTTCGAGAAATAAAGCTTTTAAGAGTTAACAAAAATGATTCAGTAGAAAGACTTGATACTAAGTCAATATGAACTGCCTTTGTAACCATGCACACAAAAATTACAATGTAACATTCAATAACTGGCGCATTACGTAATCTTGAGGATTTTATAAAAAATGGGCCACCATAATCTACTCCTAATCTTTGAAATGGTCGCACTATGGAAACTCTATCTTTTGGTAAATTTGCCATAATTTGTTGACAAGACCGAGTTCTAAATCTAAAACATGTAATGCAATTTTTTATAATTTGCTTTATTTGTATTAACACATCAAGGGGCCAAAACGTGAGTCTAATACTAGAAAGCACAGTTTGTGAACCTGCGTGACCTAATCTCAAATGTTCTCTATTTAGCAATAGTGCGACTACATGATCTTTTGATGGCAATAAATGAAGAGAACCTATTAAATATGTCATTCCAATATTCATAAGCCAAATTTCGATTGATTGTTAAAAACTGCTTTTCTTTCTTCAGGAGGATTTTCTAATGTGAAATAAAATCAAAATTATGTAAATTTAAATCGATTTGATGCAAAAACTTTGGACCATGCCACCATATATCTGATTTTATGAGTTCACTTGGTGTTATTCCACGAGATAAACAATCTGCAGGGTTATCAAGGGATTTTGTGTAACGCCACCGGTGATTTGACGTAAGATTTTGTATATTTGAGACTCTATTACTTATGAAAATAGACCAACGTGAGGCATGTGAATTTATCCAGTGTAAGGAAATTTGTGAATCTGTCCATAAATTTACCGATTCAAACTTTAACCAAGGGGGGTAAATTGACAATATTTTTTGTGTTAATTTTGCAAGGAGTAACATGGCGCATAATTCAAGCCTTGGCAGAGATATTGTTTTAATTGGTGCTATTCTTGATTTTGAAGAAATTAAGTTGCAAGAAATTGTATTATTTATGTAAACTATCTTTAAATATATACAAGCTCCATAAGCTTTGATGCTAGCATCTGCAAATCCATGCAATTCAATTGTAAGAATGTTATAATTACCAAATAAATAACGAAGAACTTTGAAATTATTTAAATCTGACATATTTGTTATAAATTTTCTCCAATGAATTTTTTGTGGATCTAATTGTTCGTCCCAATTTATTTTGCTTATCCAAATCCTTTGCATTATAATTTTTCCTGTGACTACTATTGGTCCCATCAGACCTAGTGGATCAAACATTTGTGATAACTTTGATAAAACCTTTCTTTTAGTGAAATTAGTTTCTTGTGTTTTATAGGGAGATATGAAAGAGAAAGAATCTAGTTTTGGATTCCAAGATATTCCTAATACCTTACTGGACATATTATCTATTTTTATTGTGTATGTGGATTGTGAATTATGAGAACAAATATTGTTCAAGAAACCGCTTGTTTGTGATGTACTTTCGAGGTTCGGTCGCAGACGCCGAACTAGTACAGTCACAGTCACAGTCCGGGTTCACTCGGTGGAGAAGTGTTTTCCAAGGTTCGGGAATATTACAAGACTTGGTATAAATAAAACTTTTATTTTCCAAAATAAATCGCAGTCTGTAAATACATATAATATTAACAATAATGTCCTACCCATATAACTAACATAAACACCGGGATACCTATTGTCACGAAGGCAATACGTATGTCCTGGCGGTGACGAGGCCGAGTGCCGCGGAAAGACCTGCTAAAAACTCGGAGTCGGCCGCGAGGTAGACGTCAGGTACCGCGGAAAGACCTGCTAAGTACCCGGAGTCGGAGTCCAGGTGTGTACCTTACCTTGAGCGCCACGGAAGAGACCTGCTAAACGCTCTGGTTAGGACACCCAGAGGAGGGTTGAGTGCCGTGGAAAGACCTACTAAGCACTGCCTGGTGTAGGTGACTCCGTTGCTTTTATACAGAACGGCTGGTAGTGTCGTGTGCAACTTCAGCCGTTGAAACAGCAACTTCGTAGGCCGTGTGCAAAATCGCGGTGCGCCAAACAATTATAATACAGCGGGAGCAAAATAAAATAAGTTTATTACTGAAAATATAAATAAAATCTGGAAATCCCGAAAATAAAAAAAAGGTTCATTAGAAGTTTGAGCACCACTTATGTAACTTAAAATTCGAGGGATTAAGTAATTCATTTAATTGATTGTAAACAATCATCAAATTTTCATAACTATCGCTTCCATACAAAATATCATCTACGTAACACTGATTTAACAGGGCATCAGCCGCCAATGGGTATTTAGATTTGCCTTTAATGGCAATTTCTTTCAGTACTCGGGTCGCTAAATACGGCGCGCTATTAGTTCCATAAGTTACAGTTTGTAATTCGACACATTTTATAGGTTCAACTTGACTATCTCGCCAAAGTATGTTTTGTAAAAAATTTTGTGAAGGATTTACTTTATCTTGGCGATACATCTTTTCTATATCCGAAATTATTACAAATTAGTAAAGTATAAATCAAGTTGTACTTGATATCCTTTTAACATGATGTCATTTAAGGAATAACCTGTCGTGCTTTTACATGAAGCGTCAAAAACTACCCGGAGTTTCGTAGTGAGACTATCTTCTCTTATTACACAGTGATGTGGTAAAAAGTATTTATTGTGAATTTGTCCAATTTTAAGTTCTAAAAGCACATATTTTGTATGTCCTAACTGAATATATTCATCTATAAACTTCTTATACAACTGAAATAGATTTGTGTTTGTTTCAAACCTTTTTTCTAGATTAAAAAATCGTTTTTGAGCAATTGTAAATGAATCTCCCAATTTTACATATTCATTTTCCGTTTTTAGTGGCAAATTAACCTGATATGATCCGTTTTCTAACTTTTGTGTTGTGTTTTCAAATATCATTTCGGTAAGTTTATCGTCTGGACATAATACAGGGTTTTCACTAATATCTTCTAATGCCCAAAATGTTGTTAAACTGTGATCTAAATCGATTGCATTTGAAAAGAATGAAACATTGTTTTTTGTTTGATTTAAAATATGATACGACTTTACACTTGTAATAGGCACATTACCAGTTATTACCCAACTAAGGTACGTATTTTGTAAAACTAGCAGATTTCTCTAAGCATATCTATTTCAGAAGGATTGAAGTATGTTGGATCAGCCAGATTGAGGTAATTTATGAGTAATACTTTTTAAAATTTGAGTGAATAATGAGATTTACCATTTTATTAGAAATTATACTGTTATCACAAATTCCAGAAATTTTCAAATTTTTTGTATATGGTTTGTACTTAAGATCTGTGACAAATTTTTCTGTAATAAATGAAGTCTGACTACCTCCATCTAATAGTGCTCGTGCTTGTATTGGTTCGTTATTTGAAAAATATAGTGTTACAAGTGATGTGGCTAGAAGTATCTGGGAGTTTTTTGTAGAAAAAACTGAAACTATTTGAGTATTGTCTAAACTTCTTGAGGAACAAGAATCATTGATATCATTTTGTGTAAGTGAATCAACTGTGCGTGAGTGAGTAGAACTTTCATTGTGGATGTGAAGAGTATTATTTTTATTACTATTGTGTGTATAAATCAAATGTGCGAGAATCTCTAACAGTGTTCTGAGAGTGAGTGAGATTTTCATTACCTGTGCGAGGTGAAGAATTAACTTGCCTATTTTGTGCAATATATAACTGAGAATTTTGGGGACTTCCAATAAGTTGTGTTGAATGATGTCTTTTCGAACAAATGCGACAACCTCGTGCAATGCAATTTATTGTGATGTGTTTTGTACCCAAACAATTAAAACAAAGTTTATTTAATTTTATAAACTTTACCTTTTCAGCGTATGATATTTGCGCAATTATAAATTTTGTGATCCTGTTGTTTACAATATAAACATTTCTTAACGAATTGGGAATTAGATTTCGAACTCTGTACTGCGTTGCTATGAAATATTGCGTGTGCGTTTGTGTCATTAACTGGCAAATTTTCTAGAACTAAAAATTGTTTCTCTAAAAATTTATAAAATTGTGCTACTGTAGGTAATTCTTTTGGATTCTCTTCCGTTTCAAAGGCCTTGCGAGTATTATAATCAAGTTTCTGTTGAAAGAAATAAATCCCTGTGCTCCACGGGAACATCTATATTTTTTAGTGATTCAATGTCTTGTTTCGTTTATGTAATAAAATCTCTCAATGTGTATGTATTGCATTTTGCAAGAGAAGGAATTTTTAAAAGATATTTTATATGTGCATTTATTACTGAAACTTTATTAGAGTATCTTTCCTCTAAAATTTTAAGTGCTGTTTTAAAATTGTCTTTAGTTAATGGTAAGTTATGTATTGCATTTTGCAAGAGAAGGAATTTCTAAAAGATTTTTTATATGTGCATTTATTACTGAAACTTTATTAGAGTATCTTTCCTATAAAATTTTAAGTGGTTTTAAAATTGTCATTAGTTAACGGTAAGTTATTAATCAAATTCAGAGACTCATTTTTCAAATAACTTAAGATATATGAAGCGTTCATTTTCTGACAATTGTGAATTATTTATTATTAGTAAAGTAAAAATTTCATAAAATGACAGCCAATCTGACATCTTTCCAGAAAATGTAGGAATTATTTCGGGAAGTTTTACATTAAATTTTGTGTGCATATTTTGTGTTTCTCCACGATTCTGAATTGAATTTTCACATTTATCTGATTCTCTTGACTCAATTGCTTCTTGTAGGGGAAGTCCGGGCAAAGTGAACACTTTCAGCTTTCCATGATTATTGGTGATAATGTATAATAGAGAAAATTAAAACAATTATCTAAAATTAGTCTTTATTTAATAAACTTTCGAAATTAGTTAACAATTTTCCTTAATACTGGTCGAAACTGTTGCTATAAATCAAATTAGGAAAATTGTAAAATATCCACTTTGCCCGAGCCCCCGGGTAAAGTGGATACGACATAAGGGCAAAGTGGATAACAACAAAGAAATCTTTGGGAACATAAGTTACTAATAAAGTAATATTTAACATTTCGAAAAAAATATAAATTAACATTCTTTTTAAAAAATCTAATCAATACAATTATCACAAATGTAATCATAAATGCCTTCAAATGCTGAACACTCTTCATGACACCATTGATGACATATCGTATCCAATTTTCGATTGGTTTTCCGTCTTGTTCAATATATATTTCACCGCAGAAAAAGCATAAGATATCTTTGAATTTTTGTATTTTCTTCCGACTTCTATCTTGTTGTTGGTTTAGCTGGCTGAGATATAGGTCTTAATTCCGAAGGACTGGGACTGCAACTTTGACTGCGATGGGGAACTGCAACTTTAACTGCGATAGGGAACTGCAACTTCAACTGCGATGGGGAACTGTAACTTCAACTGCGATTAGGGAACTGCAACTTCGAAGCGGGACTGTGATTCTGCTATTAATTCTCTCTGATTTTCTTCTTTGGGGGGACTACTATAACTTGAAATAAGAAATTAATCTTATTTACCTTTTGAAAAATGCGTAGGGACTTGGGCTGAATTTTTCTTTAAATCCGGTTCGAAGCTTGACCAAATCTTATGATGCAACTTAACTGTTCACCATAAGAGAAATTAAATGGACTGTATCTTCTTTTTTGTTATAATACTGGGGAAATTATGATCACTGTGAAGTTTCTATCTTTTTATTTATGTTGTCAAGTACATATATTTGTTTTCTAAATTCAATTCAGAGATATTTGCTTTTTTATAAAAACTTAGCTACCTCAACAATTTATTTATTACAAAACCACAACACAGACAGCTCTATAACAATTAACAACAATTCAGAAAGCATTTATCAATACTTTGACATCGTTAGAGTACAGTAAAAGTACCTGTTAATACAAACTGCAAAATAATAGGCCACAATTATTCAAATCATTAATAGTATGATATGCTGATGGCTTTCGGAGCTTCAAATAATCGTGCAGGTGACGCAATGCGGTTGGCTTGGCAGAGGCGATCCATTTCCCACACAGCACATGACGTCCCTGGGATATCCTCATTTAGTCCTATACCTATATCCTAATCGGGGATCTCACTCCTCAGGATATCCTGATGATATTTAAATAAGACAAGTAGATTCTATCAATATCCTAGTTGGGGATATCCCAGGTAAATCCAAACAGGATGTCCTGGAAATATCCTATGAAGATATTAAAAGCCGAACAATCTCCAATTTTGGGATATCCTAGGCAAATTCTAGAGTGATCCCATCCTGGGATGGTTCTTGGCTTTGCACAGTGCATGGTGCATGCGCAGTATGACATATTGACGACATGACCCGTATCTCGCCATTTTCTGTGTTTCTTTGTTTTATAAGTGCGTGTCTCAATGACGTTTTTATTAATTTGAAAAGTGGAAAATGAAATTTAAAGCTTGTTAAAATAGTTAAGTGACGTGCATCAACCATCTGCTGGTAGAAGTAAGTATTTAAAGTACCTTTGGTATTAAGGTATTAATATCATAGAATAAACATATAGGTTAGAATCGTATATAGTATTAACTAATTTTGTTCTTACTGTTTGTATCATGCAATAATTATATAATGCCTAAAGAACGTATTAAAAAAACATGTTTTCAAATATTTTTTATATACCATAATACCATTCAAAAATTCGATATGTTTTTATCACCATTAGTAATAGATGTGTATAAGTGGCATCACCAAATCTACATAATATGTTCAAATCTATAATTTTTAGTTCTGAATGTGTTGTATATAGGTGTTCTGACAAAGGAATGTATCCCATAACATTAATTAATTTATTATAGTTCTCTGTCTGTAATATTTGTACCGATTACATTATAAATCGTAGGCAGAATTACGTATTATCTATTAGAATATTAGAATTAAATTTAATATCAACAGATTATAATCCATAGTTCATGAAATTAGAATAGTCTCGTTAAATGTATTTAATGAAAATTTTTGTTTTGTCACTCGTCTACAATGTAAATGTATTATTAACATACTTTTTCTACAAATTTACAGCTGGAATTTCACAAGCACATTGCACAAAAAATTGCCCAGAAAAAGATAATGGGGAGGGCATTAAAACATGTCGCGGCATGCAAATGAGAGACTATAAAAAGAGACCAGATCAACAGCACATAAGGAATAGTTATACATATAATACAAATAATAACTTAGTTGTGTATATAACTTTGTTTATATTCTGTAATAAAAAAGTTGGTTATATGTATCATAGAAAGAGTTGATTATATATATA